>NC_056730.1:1148007780-1148088398 GCF_019279795.1 Protopterus annectens
ATATATATATATATATATATATATATATATATATATATATATATATATATATATATATATATATATATATATGATATAGATATAAACATATGGTTCCCCTTTGTAATTTTGAAATACTGAATCTCAAAATTCAGTATTTCGAAACCACAAAGCCAAAAACCCAACCACAACTCACAAATTCGAAAACACACAACCGCGAAATTCAAAATCCCGTAATTACACTACACATACAGTACACACATAAACATACACACAACTCCCGCCACAATCAAACAAACACATCTAAACTACATATAAGCAGGGGGGCAAGCCCACCTACACCCCCCAACCCCCCTACTTATATATTCTAACTCCGAGATCGCACAAACAGAAACACAAATGAAACTCACACACACACATCTTATACTCCCTCAAACACACACATAACAGTCACAGCACACACTTACACACATTAAACCCCTAACCAACAGACTTACCAAAATTAAACATAAACTTCTACATACTGTACCAAAGGAAGCAGAAATTCAAAATATCTGTGCTTCGGTATTTTGAATTTCGTGCTTCTGCCGGTTTTGGAAATGTGAGTCTGCAGCTTTGTAAGTTCGAAATACTGAAATTTGAGATTTCAGTATTTCAAATTTACAAAGTGGACCTAAATATATATATATATATATATATATATATACACACATGTATGTGTGCATGCGTGTATACAGATATTTTATATATTTGAGTATTGAAGACCTATCAAAATACAGGCACTCACAATACAGACACCAAAGTGACAGTTCTTAATGTAAACACATCAACATGCAGATACTAAAAATATAGGCAAAAAATGCCTAAACCCACATTACATTATTCACAATAAAGCAAATGCTCTTCTTCTCTTACCAGTTTATAATACTAAAGTAAAAAACAAAACAAAATAAAAACATAAATCATGCAAATACCATAAGATGTGGTTTGTCTGAATAGTGGTTGTGTTATAGAAAGGGAGTTTCAAAGGTAATGCACCCAGTTATGGTTAGGTGTAGAGTTACAGTTAGTATGCATTTGGTTATGGTCAGGTGCAGGGTTATGGTTAGCATGCATTAGGTTATGGTTAGGTGCAGGGTTACAGTTAGCATGCATTAGGTTATGATTAGGTGCAGGGTTACGGTTAGCATGCATTAGGTTATGGTTAGTACATGGTTACGGTTAGCATGCATTAGGTTATGATTAGGTGCAGGGTTACGGTTAGCATGCATTTGGTTATGGTCAGGTGCAGGGTTATGGTTAGCATGCATTTAAAAATAAACTAACCAAGCAGATTTTTTTGTTGAATGATATGATATAGGAAAATCCACCTGACAGCTATCCACCAAAGAGATCCACATTGGTTAAATAAATTTGCAAGATCAGAAGATATGAAAAATGTCAACAATAGAATAATCCTACAAATAATGCAGTTATGTGAGTCTATTTACCTACTACAGCTAATTTATCCAAGCAAGCATTATAAATGATCCTAATATGCTGGTGTGTAAATCTGGGGAAAAGTAGCTTTTATATGTGTTATTTCAAATTGTGTCCCAATCATAAAAAATGCAATTCCTATTAAACTGAGTAGGAGAATGACACAGGTTTTAAAGTTCTGTAACCTCGATATTTCTGCATGAGGATTAAAAATATATTCCTTACTTTGTGCTGCAGACATGTAACAATTATCCAGAAAGGTTAATTTGCAATTGTATTAATATGATTATCTATAAGAACGTGAAATAAAATAAAGACTCCTAAGATTTTAATGAATGATGAATGTTGAGAATTACTAGTCTGATGAGTAATGGAAGATTAGAATGATATATGAAAACTTGTCTATAAGAGAATGTTATTAAAGGAAAAACGTAGGCTCACAACAATGATCTGGCAGTAAAACTCTGAAGAGGAGTATTGTTAAGGCCTATATTAAAGTAATCAAATGCACTAAAATATTTCACTAATCTTGCTGGCATATAGATAACTGAAATACTGAAGGTCTTAAGTCAATCTTTTCATGTCAAGTCTGAAAGATTAGTCAGACTTACATGAGTAATACTGTTATTCCACACAAACACACACACACACACACACACATACACACACACACACACACACATATATATATATATATATATATATATATATATATATATATATATATATATATATATATATGGATTCTTTATAAAGGAGTCTATATTCAAGCCTGTGCCATTTCTGTTGGATTTGATTGAAAATGTAATATATAAATTATGATTGTCAGATTTGTATTTAACATCGATATATTTAAGTTCAATGAGAAATACATTAATACTAGATACTGTGGACAGAATAAATATCTTCTTTATTACATTCAGCTGGAAGATTGTTGATGTATTAATATTTAATTTGTAAAAGGTTTACCATAATTTTATCTATGTATGTATTTATTTATTTGTTTAGTCAGTTAGTTAATTAATGTTATACTCGGGGCAGAATACTGATTCATATGGACATTTTTCAACTCCTCCAAAGAGCACGGTCTGGTTTAATGACTTGCTCAGAGTTTCCCTGATGAGGGAATCAAACTTTGCTCATCAGGCAATAGCTTATATCACTAATTCTCTATGCCAGACCAATCCAATTAAGTTTAATAACTGGGGACTAGACTTAGCTGGATTTCAAAAATCAAAAGGATGTCACCCTTGAAAGAAGTGACATGAATTGTTTGAGTTAAAAAGGTTAATTCTTGATATTTTAAGATACTATAGAAATCTAAAAAACAGAGGTTCAACAGTTAAAATGAAAAGGTAGTATGACAGAGGATTTTCTTGCTTTGTACGTGTATAAATCTTAACCGGTAGAGAGGATCTCACATTAATAGTAATGCAGGTGGAGACTGTGTCAAATAAGGCCTTACTGGCTTAAATACGGCTATCTTGGAAAGCAAACTTCTTTCAATCTTCAAACAGAAAGGACACACACACACACTAGATCAAATGATTTGTTTGCATCAACTGTGAAACTATCAAACCACAATCTATAATATACAATTAACTCCACCATGATATTGTAATCCAGGGTTTGCCTCAATTTAATAAAAGCAGACAGAAATTTTTAAATGATGTTTTTAGCAGCCAGATGAAATATAGTGGATAATATTGCTGACTAAATATTAATGAGATGTCATTATACAGTTTAGCTACTTTTTGTTTAGAACTTACACCTGAGGTTGCAGTCCACAAGTATGCTTTGAGCATGTTTTTTTCAAAGTTCTTTATATACTTAGAAGCAGGTGTGGAAAACATACATATTGTTTAATTTTAAACCAGCTTATTCATGGCAGACAATATAAACAGGACTGCAAAAGTGCATTTTAGAACAGCAAGTACCCACCCCAACACACTATTAATAATTAGATAAAAATAATCCTAGTTAAGGAAAGTACTACCTATTTGCAACCTACATTCCAAGATCAGATATTAAGAAAAGCACAACATGTACATAAAGGATATACATAAAAAGACTTTTGACTAATATTGCCTTCGGCTAACTAATGCAATAAAGCCTTCATCCGGATTGTGAAAAGAACTAAAACCAAGAAAAATACATAGCTATCTAACTATAAATATAATTAAACTAAAACACTATAAATATAAAAATTCTCCTGTCTAATAATATCTAGTAAATATCCGTCTGTCTGAATTAGGGTGTATAAAGAAACTAAGTTGTAAACAGCTCTGAAAAAATGTCAGTACTTTGCAAAAAAAAAAAGAACAGTTTTCATGTTTACAGCCCCGAAAACTTGTTTATACATTGAAAATTAGTAGAAAAAACACACAAAAAATAAAAATACTAAATACAGTGGATGAAATAAACTAGTAATATATAAAAGTATGCAGGTGTGTGCATGAGAGTGCATGAGCATCCACCAGTGTGGTAAATGGGGGAATTATTCCATACTACATGGTAATAGTGGCATGAAAAAAAATGTATGTTTTGAATTTACCATTTAAATCTCTGGTGTGATGCAATAAATCTAGTGAAAGGAGAACTGAGGTTAAAGTAACTAAACATATGTATATTCATACACATTCTATAGATCACTTTTATTGTAGTACATTTTAAGTACATAAACATATTCCTTAAAAAAATCCCTAGGAATACAACAAAATCAAGTTATTGGAAGAGTATAAATGAATTGTTAGTAAACCAATAACATGAATGTAATATCAAACTTTATTTGTTAGCTTAACAGCATTATTTGATGCTTGTACAGTGAAAATCTTTGTATATAGTGTATGTTATATTTGTTCTTTATATCATTGTTCTCTTGTTTTTATCTAATGTACCTTAAAATCTATTCAATTATTTGTATAATAGTTGTTTACTTCAGCACTGATTTTAATAAAATCTTATTTAAAAAAAATCCCTAAAAACCTTCATAGATTGTGTGGCAGCTTAAATAAATTCAATACACTCTTAGTATGCAATAGTATTTAAGTCCTGGATTTCTGAATGCATTTAATTTCAGCTGCCAGCACTCGTGGTGGAGAGGTCAGAACTTTTACCTTCAGGAATGCTGGGCAATCTGAAATAAGTCAGATGTTTGCTTTACTCTGTCCCAATTTACTTTTTTATCACTACACAAGGATTTTTTATACTTATTAGGAATTTAAGGAAAACCTCTAAACCCTGATACCTGATTGATATCAAAATCTGCAGTATTGAAGCTGTAAAATTCACACTGGGTATTAACATACCTGACCTTTAATACACAGCTAAGCTCAAATTACTCAGACTAACACTCATGAATATTAGTATTGTTAATAATAAGGGAGCTTTACATGAAATCTGGATATCGAAGGATGAACAAGGCAAAATTCATGGTGCAGGCAAGGGTTGAAACATTTACATTTTCACCCATATGACAGATTTGTTTTTTTCCTTAAATAATTCTGGGTTTGAACATAATTTAATATTGTGTCTCAAAGTATTCTATTCCCCATCAAACAATCAGAAAATTAGCAAATTATTTGATGCCTGTTGTATATGCTGTATCTTAATCTGCGAGATTCTGTACATCCCAAAGAGTCAGTGCTTTAGTCACTCTTGCAATTTTCCCATTCAAACACTGAATTTGAAGAAGTGTACACTCAAGTATGCTAATCCCTCACTATAGGTCATGATTCTCAACTAATATAAATTTCTAATAAATATGTATTGTATTCCCACCGACTTGTTTACAAGAACTGTAATGCATGTAGACCTACGAATATGACCAAACTCAAGATTAGTCCTAATCAGATTTGTAAATGACTATGTAATGAATTTCAATTTCTTTTATTTAAAAATAAGGGATGCATATAATCCATCCATACAAATATACATACCATTGTTTTTAACTTGATTTGCAGATTTTTTTTCAATAAGATGTTTATAGGATAATAAGGCAGTTAATATTTGCTTTTGGTTAAAACAGGTGAATTTTCAAGTTTCTCATCTTCTATACAATACTTAGATACTACTTGTTAAAAAAAGAAATTCTCCATTCATAAAGTGATTAATAAAGACCATATGATTTATTTAAAGTTATCTGAAGGTCTACAGTAGCATATAACATCTTATAATATTGTATAGTTTAGTGTTACTGGTACAGGAAGACATGAAACATGGGGCAGTTACATGTGGTCTAATATGCAAATAATAATACTAATTAAATAAGCTGCAGCTGTCAGCCCTTGTAAAATATTATAGTATCTCTGTTATTAATTTTCTATGCACTATTCTTTGTTTTGCAACTATAGTGTTATCCATGCTATATGTTGTGACACCCCCACGCTGGGCAAGTATTCAAGGAGCCTGAATCCTCACCACTGACACTGGAGAGAGACACTCACTTGGAATACAAATGGATGCACTCACTATGTCCAGATGCAAACCTCTCTGCATCAAGCACAATTTCCCTTAAGAGCACACATGAAACACAGTCAGCTCAGGGTCTGGATTTCTCTATAACTGTCTCCCTTCAGGTCCCCAGTAAGACTCAACACTGGCACAGCTGTAGGGTTAGGTCCTCAGATGAGTGTCCATGCCAAGTCCTCCAGCACCCTCACTGTGAAACTAGTGCTTCTTGTCCCTGCTCCAAGTATCTGATACACACACACAAACACACACACACACACACACACACACACACACACACACACACACACACACACACACACACACACACACACACACACACACACACTTTTTGAGATTTAATTTTTACACACACAGACCTAGGAAAGGCTGACACAGATTACCTGCTCTACCAATTTTGCCCAGACTATATGGTAGATTCACTGCCACCAGTCAGTTACTATGAGATTTTTAAAAGGATATTCACTTATACTGATTAAACTTAATATTGATACAAATGGTAATGTTGACCAAACAGCCAGGCTTTCAGGAATGTACAGAGGTTTCACCAAATAAATACGTGCAAATACCCTCAAACTTAAATATTTTTCTAAAAGGACCAGCCACAATGAAAAATTTTAATGTATTTAATAATCAATAATAAAAGAACAAGAAAATACTAAACATCTATTTACACCAAACATCAGAGTTTCAGTCACATGGAATATCAAAAATAACACCAATGGAAATTTTTACACAGTTACAGAAAAACAGTATTCAGCCAGTCTCACTATCTACTCCTAACTGACTAAACAAATTACTCTTCCTACTTAAGCAATAGAGTAAGGCAAGATGGGTGAGTGGTCCTTGTCAGATCCAAGACAGAATACAGAAGGTTGCTTAGACTTTAGTCTCCTCTAATATTAAAACTTTATTTCTGTACAGAATTACATCACACACATATCTGGTCATCTGACTCTGTTTCCCATGCTACCACCAACACTAGAAGTTGTCAGGGTTTAGCACCTACGTATTACCATGCACACAGATAGAGCATTGCTCAGATGTGGTGCAGCTGCTGGAAGTCATAAAACCATAAAAAACATTCCACTCTTGCTACATGAGATACAAGCTATTTTTATAGTACTGACATTGCATCTATGGCTCCCTTCAGAACTCTGGCATAACAGCTTTATGGCCTAACCCATAAGTAATTTAATTTCAAGAATATTTTTCAAAGTCAGGTGGATTAACCTCTTCTCTCCCAGTATATGCTGTTACAATGTATACATTTAAACAGTTACAATAATGCATGTACCTTTCTTTTCTGTCCAGTAGGAAACACTGTTGATATATTTTAACACAAGCAAATTTACAAACACATTTTTAAATATAAGATCTGTACAAATCAAAATAGCAAAATAAGTCAATGAGACAGGTCCAGAAAGAACGGATCTTTTAATGAAACCACCTGTTCAATGCCACACAGCATAGCCCTCAACTAGATGGGCTTAAAAATATAAAAACACCAAATAACAACGTACAAATGCATCTGACTAAGCGCTTTCACCTTACAAGGCTTCTTCAGAGTCTGGACTCTATTTCATACATAAATGACATATAATTCTTTGCAAAATTCCAGCTAGCTGTGCTGGCATAAGTTATACATCCACTGCCCTACTTCTCCTGGTGTGGCTCGCAATACCTCTTATCATCACATCTCTCCACATTTGAAGACTCAAGCTAGTTTTTCAAGTACCTCTTGGGAAACATTGCTTCAGATGAATGAGCCTATCTGGGAATACATTATCCCATTCCCTGTCTTGAGAACCCATCTGCATTGGCATTGCTAACCCCACTATGGTGCTGCACTATCATGTCATATGCCTGCAGCCCTAGGTTCCACCATAGTAATTTGGCTAGCTCGCTGTAGCCATAGATCTCCTTCAGTCTCCCCATTCCTCCTACTCAAAATATGTAGCACAAGGGCCTCCATATCATGGCAAGGTTTCATCATGTTAACATGGTACAATTTGTGCTCCTGCCAAGCAGTTCTACCATATAGTTAACATCACTGATCTTCCTTACCACTTTAAAGGGTCCATACAAGGCTGCATGCAGCTTATTGTGTCTGATAGGAATGAGAAACATCACTTTATGCCCACGGCATATTCTCTGGGTTGAGCATTTCTGTCATACCACACCTTTTTCTGCTGTTGGGCTCCTGTCATGTTCTCCTGGGTAAAGGCCATGAGCTCCTTGAAACTTGTTCTGAGGTTTAGAACATATACCACAACAGGCTCCTTGTGGGATTCACACTGGCCCTCGTATTCATCATGAATCACATCTAAAGCCCCCCCATCCCCATACAGCAACTCAAAAGATCAAAAATGTGTGGATTTCTGGGGTTCGTCTCTGTATGTAAACAGCAGATGGGGCAAATACTTGCCCTGCTTTCTCTTAAACTGGTCTACAAATCCCTATAGCATGGTCTTTAGTGTAGAGTTTAACCTCTCCACAAAATCTTTAGTCTACCCTTGGAAATGGCTCCTCCATCACAGGCAAAGGCATCAAAGGAACTTTGACCTTGTCTCCTGCCTTGCCTACTATTTGGCACTGCTCACAGGTCCTGCAGTACCCTGTTACCTCTCTGGAAATCCCAGGCCAATAAAAGTTCTGCATAGTATGGCTCTTGATATACGTTATGCCCATAAGACCTGCCAAAGGAATGTCATAGGCTATGGTAAGAGGTGCCAGACAGTAGCCTCTAGGCACTACCAACTGACATGTTACCTCACCCTCTAGCGCTCCCTCAGGGGTCCAGTCTCTATGCAGTAACCCTTTGTTCCAGTATACAGATTTCCCATTTTCTTGAGAATCGGGTGATTCCTTCGCTAATTCCCTCAAGCGTCATAGTGTAGGATCTGAGATTTGAGACTGTCTCAGCTTTACATTTCTGACTCTTTCCAGGTCCCCTTCCACAGGATGTGTGGTATCATCTGACACTGGTGCCTCACTGTCAGCCTGGGTACTACCACTCACCTCTGCCCTTGCAGTCTCTCTGTCCAAGGGAACATTTGCACCTACCAATAGCTGTGGCTCACCTTCAGGCTCACTGCTACACGGTAGCTCCCTCCCTGAAATAGCCACTTCACCAGCCCTGGCTTCAAATGTGTTAAGTAGGTATTTCATTTTCAACCCCTTTTTTTAACCTTTTGTGTTAGTTATGTTAATGGAGATTGTCTGTGATTGGATCTTTTTAATTCAAGCTACCATAAATAAGCACTTCAGAGACATTAGCCCACATCTGATGAAGTTTTTAAATGAAAACGTAATTGTTTTGAGCATTAGTACGTTAACCCGCCTGTCTGCGAGCTTCATTGTGCACCTTCAGGGATCCGGTTTTCAGTTTACTAGTTTGTATATAAGTTACTTCAGTTAAAATCAGTAAACTTCTATTGTAATGTGTTTTTATGTAATAAGGCTGCTTGAACAAAACCCACGAAGACTCTTCTATTGTGTCAAAATAGGACAGTGACATGGTGTCAGAACCGGGATCTCAGAGAGTGATATTCAGAACCATGAGGTGCAAAAATGACAGTGAAGGTAAATTAAGAGAAACAAGTACAAAAAAGAGCCAGGAAAGAATCAAAGTGAATGACAATTCACACAAACTGCTTATTTTGTAAAAAAAAAAAATGGAGCATTACAACGGCACAAACCACATTATTAAAGAAGCAGGAGGCACAAAGGATTTATTAACTAAGGGAAATGTTTAAAACTAAGATATCTGACAAAAAGATTACTAGAAAAGCAAAATGAGTAGTTTTACAAGTAAAACAAGCATGTTTAAAGGCAAAACAAGTATGTTTGAGGCACAATGGGCATGTTCAGAGCAAAACGAGCACAAGAAAAGTACAATGGGCATGAAAAGAGATTAAATGAGCAAAATAAATATAATATGGGCAAAAAAGGGCACATTAAGTATAAATAAAGTAAGGAGACTGCATGTTTTTTGGTAAAGTGCTGTGTTTTCGCATAACTACGGCTTCAGATTATATCAAGGGCATAAGTAGAGTTATTCGAAGTATCTCAAAGTGTGTAAAGGTGCTTACAGTGTATGCTTATTACTGTGAATGTATTCTGAAGAGTTTATTTGTGTGCAAAGTGCAACTATTTTGTGAAGTACAGTCAAAGTGTCACCATTTCGAAAATGTTCCTGTGCTGGGTGTGTCTGTTTGCAAAGTGCCACCATTCCAGTGTGTTTCTTGCACTATAAAGAATTGCCTAGCAAGGTACTGCCATTTTGTGGAAATTTCAGTGTACTGTTTATTTGCAAAGTGCAATTAGTTCAAAATGTTATTGACTCCGAGCTGCTCTTCACCAGCTCATTCCCAATGTGCAGTTATTTGAAATATTTATTAAAATGATGATAAATTACTTTTGCAATACAGTAATTTCAAAGGTATTACAGTGCCCAAAAGACTTATTTTGCAAAGTTAATTACACAGAGGCTTGCATCATGCAGTTATTTGCCATGTTTCTTATACTGATAAGAGGTGATTTCTTGCAATACAATAAATTCAAGAATATTACAGTGCCCAAGAGATTTATTTCACAAAGTTCAATTATACAGAGGCTTGTTGTGCTATTGGGCAAAGTTACAAATACTAGAATACATTTCTGGCATATGCGTATGTGTATGTGTTTGTGCTTATTTGTAAAACCCTTCACTGATATGTGTTAATATGGCAGATGGATTTTGAAAGCCCTTATCACTTTTATTTGATCAGAATATTGCAGGGAACTGGAGAATATTTGAGCAAGAGTACGATATTTTTATACAAGCAGCGTATTCAGATAAAGATGCATGCACCAGGGTGTTCATTTTGCTAAATGTAGTTGGATCAGAGGCCATAGAAAGAGAGTGTTCATTTGTGTATGCACCAGCAGTATATGAGGTAGAAGGTAAAAATCTTCGTATTGTTCTACAGGCTGAATCAAGGGAAGACTCTTGAGTGTTTGAAGTGCAAGTTCAGAGAAATGTGTAACCCTCAGACAAATATTACTTTAAAGAGACATTTGCTTTACATGAGAGATCAGAAACCAGGGGAAACTTTTGCAGCTTATATAATTGACCTGAGAAACAAAGCCAATATGTGTTGGTTTGGTGACTTAAAAGATGAGTCAAAAAGGACAGACTCGTGTGTGGTATAAATAGTGCCGCTGTGAGAAAGATTTTACTTTGTGACAGTGATTTAATGTTGAGTAAAGCCATTGAGATATACTAAATCCATGAAGTTACAGAAAAACACACAAGTATGCTTGCAAGTGACAAGAGCATGGCTTCAGCAGGCTCCAGAGCAAATGTAGATAGCATCCAACACGTGGCAAACAGAAGTGAGGTCTTCACTCTGGGCCATGGGCCAGTAATCAAAGAGCCTGAATCCTCACTACTGGCAGTGGCGAAGAATGTTCACTTGGAATACAAATGGATACACTTAGTATTTCCAGATGCAGATCTTTCTGCATCAAGCACAGTTTCCCTTAAGAGCATACAGGGAACACAGTCAGCCGGGGTCTGGATTTCTCTGTATCAGTGTCCCCCCTGGCCCCAGTATGACTTCCCACTGGCACAGCTGTATGGTTAGGTCTTCAGCCAAGTGTCCAAGCCAAGTCTTCCAGCACCCTCTCTGTGAAACTAGTGCTGCATGTCCCTGCTCCAAGTAGCTGAATACACACTCTTTGAGATTTAATTTTCACAAACAGACACCTAGGAAAGGCTGGCACAGATTACCCACTCGACCAACTTTGCCCAGACAATAAGGTAGGTTCACTGTCACCAGTCAATTACAATAAGGCTCTTAAATGGGTATCCAATTATAATGAGTGAACTTAATATTAATACAAATGGTAATGCTGACTCTCAAACTTAAATATTTTCTGAAAGGACCAGCCACAATGAAAAGTGTAATTATGTTTGGTAATAAATAATAAAATAACAAGAAAACACTAAAGATCTATTTACAGCAAATACCAGAGTTTCAGTCACAGGAAATATCAAAAATAACACCAATGGAAAGTTTCACACGGCATTCAGTCAGTCTCACTTACCACTCCTGGTAGACTATAACATTACTGTTCCTACTAACTGAATAGAGCTAGGTGAGATGGGTGAGTGGTCTTTGTTGTCAGATCATAGACAAAATACAGAATGCTGATGAGACTTCATTCTCCTCCAGTATTAAAACATTATTTCTGTACAGAATTACATCACACACATCTGGTCATCTAACTCTGTTTGCCATGCTGTCACCAACACTACAGGCTGTCAGAGTTTAGCATCTATGTGTTACCATACACACAGATAGAGCATTGCTCAGATGTGGTACAGCTGCTGGATGTCATAAAACTATAAAGCCATTCCACTTTTCCTACAGGAGATACAACGTATTCTGTTGTACAGACATTGCATCTCTGGCTCCCTTCAAAACTGTGGGATAACATCTTTATGATTTAACCCATGAAGTAATTTAATCTCAAGAATATTTTTCAGAGTCAGGTGGATTAACCTCTTTTCTCCCAGTATATACTGTTACAATGTATACATTTGAACAGTTACAATAATGCATGTACCTTTTTTTTCTGTCCAGTAGGAAACACAGTTGATAAATTTCAACAGAAGCAGCTTTACAAATACATTTTTTTAAACACAAGCATCTGTACAAATCAGTTTGATACATAAATGACATATAATTCTTTACAAAATTACACCTAGCCGTGTTGGCATAAGTTATACATCTACTTCCTTACTTCTGGCAATACCTCCTATCATTGCACATGTTCAGGCAAACCCAAGCGCAGCAACCTTTAAATCAATAGGCTACAAGTAAGTCAAGTTTTTTTATCTATAGCATTGATCCTATTGAAATAAAAAATCATTATTAGGGTTAATTTTTGTACTGTTTTGGAAGGCACATTGATGTATAATGGTCAAGCTCGTTACGTTCCACCTGTAGTTCCTAAAGAACATTCTTTCCATAAACGTATTTGTATTTGAAACAAGACATAGATTGTCCTACAGTTCTTCATAATCTTGGGTTCCCATTTTTTTTTAAATATTACTTTTATTAAGGAAAATTTCTTGGCAAGTGAAGTAATCATATATTTCAAATCTACAATAAAATGCTATTATGGCTCCTGAGAACTCATCCTTCATGAATAAATACTGGGCACACAACTCTTGGTGGAAAATCTTTTCTAAACTGAACTCTGCCTGTTTTAATAATGTGCCTGTACAATTAAAACAGTAACACACATTTGCAACTTTGTAAAACTAAAACAAGAAGCATCTACCCAGGGAATTCAGAAAACAAGTTTACGCTCAGAAAAGTTTAGTTAAGATAAGACAGAATATTGGCTAATCAAAAAGCCACAGAGTTTCTGCTGTAGGAAGTTCTGGTATGGGGAAGTTGAAAATGAGTGTCATCTTATGGCAGATCTGTTGTTTAACTAAGTGTATGGAAAAATCCTGTTGGTCAGGAAACAAAACCAAATTAAGCAATATGGCACAAATGTGAAATGATATGATATATACTACACTGCATATGTACTTTAGATTTATATTGGTACCATTCAGGATGTGAACGATAATTCAGGACACTGAGATAATATATATGCCTAGAAGTCAAACAGCAGCATATTTACATGCAACTATGATCAACAGCTAAAATAAAACATCAAAAGAAAATATATAATAAAAGATATATAACACCATTAGGTTTCAGAGAATTAATGAGTACAGGCATATCATATATCTAATAAATATTTTGTAGACATAGATACACATATAAAATAGGTTTTCTGAAAGAACTGGCCATAATAGCATAATTGTTCTAACTAGTGTATAAGGCCTGAAAGGTTTATGAATCACTGATAAGGAATTATTGTCTCATAAGAACTACAGATTCAATTTATATAACTAAAAACATGGTATTACATGCAATCTGTAATTTGGTACACATATAATAAAGCACAGTTTTCTATAACAACCAGTAAGTCACATCAGATATTCCACTGTCAATATTTTGTGATAAAATATTGATTAGAGGCCTTTGAGAGCTTGTTCCAAAGTTAAATTGCAATGGATAGCAAGATTCTTCATATTCATTCAGTATTTTGTGGATTATATTAACTGTCCAGCAGTGCTAAATATTCTAGACAGAATTCATAAACTTTTACTTCTTCATTCTAAACAAATTTGTATAGTGAGCAGACACAAACAGGGTGCTTGTGATTCAGAAAAACAAAGCTACATGAAGTGGCCATCTAAAAACACATGGCCAGCTGTGTTCATTGCTAATTGGTGTATAATGAAGCAACAGGTATGCTAATGAAGCAAAAAAAAAAACATGGCAGAGTGATTCAGAAATGTGCTGCACACACTATGGGTCTGTACATAGATAGATTTTTTTATTCAGGCAGTTTAACCTGCTGAGTAAGGTCAGGGTTTGCTACATCTATTGCAGACTTGTATCTGGAAGAAGGTCTTAAAAAAGCTGTTGCAGCCAGTGGCACATGACAGCACCTGAAGAAGCCGCAAGCCTTCTAATTACATTTAACACTTCATGTCCTCCATGACATCAATTTAATGGCTGGTACTGGTTGAACAGGGACACCAAGCTGGAAATCAGGGACATCTGTCGACCTGATCTGCAGCCTTATGGGAGTTATAGAGTATCCATCCCAGTGGATTCTTCAGTATGTGTGGTTTTACAAACAGTAGCTACAGGGAGCTTTTATTGACCAATTGAGGACACAATGGAGGTAAACTGTGTACCTGCATTAAGAATACTTCACCAGTTAATCAATGACATGCTTCAACATGTGGGGGAGCATATGTGCTTCTGAAGAGCCACAAGGGAAAAAACAAATGCCATGCAGGACTTCTGTGCTATATACCACATCTCTGGGGTATTGGAAGCCAGAGACAGTAACAACATTGAAATAAAGGCCTCACCTGGTGATCAGGGTAGGAGGTACATTAAATGATAATGGTATCACAAAGTCAACTGTCAGGTGGTTTGTAATGGACAAGGTATTGACTACAATGTGTTTGCAGGCCATCCAGGCAGGTTCCTTGAGTGCTACCTATGACACATATGTTATGGCGATCAATGGTTTGTGAGGGGCAACTTAACACAATGGCTTCTTGCAGGGAATGGTGGATACGCCCTGGAATCCTGACTCATGACAATAATTAGAAATCCTCATAACCAGACCAAATATGGTTACGACCATGCTCTAACAAAAATCAGACATGTAACAAAACATGTCTTTCAGCTGCTGAAGTCATGCTTTCATTGCCTGGATACATCAAATGGTGCACTGCAATATGACCCCAGCTAGTGTGCAAAAATTATGCCCATATGTGTTATGTTGCACAACATTACACTTAGGAAGTAACTATGGTAGGGTGGTCACATGCAGGGACTGTATTTCCCAGTACAAAAAGCAGTGACAACTGAGGCAGACAAGGAATCAGATGAGGACTTAGCAGCAGGGAATGACCTTGCCAGACAGAGGTGGGGGTCACAGAATGCAATGCACTTGCAAAGAGGCAGTGGATTGCATATAGCTTTACACCATAATTAAAGAAGAGCTAAGCAGATACTGTGCAGTAACATATTCTATACAAAACAGCAGACTGTGCTTAACCATGCATAGGCTAGCAATGGTGTGCATCTGACATAGGCAACCCAAGTAGAAATGTACAAAGGGCAGCCAAAAGTTACCATCATTTGCACAGAGTGGGAACAAAGTACATAACTATACAAGAGCTGAGCCAAAATAAAACAGTAACAATAATGCACAGAAAACACTAGACTATGCTTAGCCATGGGTCCCCTTCATATGATTAAACTTTTAAAAGTTCGACTTTCATATGGCCAAGACCATAAGATCGAAACTTTAAAAGTTCAAAAGTTCTTAATGAAGATCTCCATACTGCATGGAATGGGAATATTTCCCTTTTCTGCACTGTGGTGCAATCTCGAAGTTGATATATTTAAATAGCAGGGGGTGTGGGGGTGCAGGGGGGCTTGCCCCCCTGCTAAAAACATTCAGGTAATTTCTTTCTTTAGTTTTACTTTTTTATAAGGTGTTCGAACTTTTAAACATTCGATCATATAGTCTCGGCCATATGAAAGTCGAATATTTGAAAGTTCGATCATCTGAAGTAGGCACTTAGCCATAGATAAGGCTGGCCAAGCTGATACACCTCACAGTACTGTGATTGTATTTTACTACAGCCATTAGACTTGCAATGTACTTTGCTGAAGAGCATTGGCCAATGAATGTATGCACACCAAGAGAAAATTAATCCCAGTGCTAGGACTTACAGCAAATATCACTGAAAGGATCCCATAGCTAATAGTCATAAAACCACACATACCTAAGTATCCACTATTTACTTGTACATACAAGTACTGCTAAAATATCAACATATCTTTATGAAGGAGAGAGTAGTGTTATGTAGCGACAAGTACTTGCAGTAGGACAGCACTGCACTAGATATTGACATACATCTGTACAGCATCCCACTGCTCTGTCTGACATACACGACTGTTAAGGGAAGCCCGGCAGCAGTACATCTGGCAAGTATCTGCACATGACATCTCACTGCGTAAGTACAGTAAGCTGCTAGGCATGTAACAATGCACTGTGCAGGCTACAGGCGGACTGGCTCAACACTAGCCTACATCCAGTGGTGGCTGGTGACTTCAAATCACAGGGGGGCTGCAGGAGACAGCTGAATGGGTGGGGTCAAGGGGAAGGGGTGTGGTCAACCATAAAGGGGAGGAGCTATGCACAAAACCACAAAAAACTAACTTTAATTAAATACGCTGCCCTGGGTGGCAAACCATCATTATGAAAGTCCAATCAAGACAAAAATAAGTGTAGAAGAATAAAAATATTTCAATGCATTGGCTGCATGACAGCTTACTTAATATCTAGATGGAAAAAAAAGGTTGTGAGGCATGAAAAAATAAATTACTTTTTAAATACATTACTGGAATGCCAGTCAAAATCAAGTATAAAAAAAACCAGAAGCACTCAACTCAAACCACTTCTCCTTGCACTGCAGTTCTAATTATAATATATTCAGCTTTATTAAAGTACCAAGTAACATGCTGAAAGTAGAAATCTATGTGATGCCCCCACTTGTAAAAATGTTTCTTATCCAAAAAGACCTGCTGCCTGACAACTTGCTTCATGGGGAAAACATGATAAAAGTAAAAAATGAAAAGCAAACAAGAAACAAGCTCAAGATACATTGCTTAAAGGATTACTGTACAGGTTATGGACCACACATGATTGGCATTCTGTTTAGTTTACAGGTAAAGTCTGTAGAAATGACTGGAAGTCTCCAACAAGTGTAATGAGCTTTTTAAAATAATGGAATCCTGTCCTTTAATACCCAAGGCTTATACATTATCTAGTCAAGTATTCTCTGCATGGCAACAACAGAAAGGCTTTCAATGTTGGCAATTCTTTAACAGTATGCTTATTAAAGCTTACTTGCATCTTACGATGTCAGACAAGCTTACCTTATGGTCATTAAAGCATTGCTACTTAAACACAGAGCAACAGGCACTTTGAGTAATAAGCATAAATCTGAGTAATAAGCACAAATCAACAGTACAAAAATATGACAGAAACCAGACCATTCTGCAAAATCAAGGACAGATGAAAAGCCACTGTAGTACTTATGCAATGTGTCCTCCCCATCCAAGGAAATACAACTACTCCTTGCCTTGCTTGGACACATCCAGAGTCACTACATGGGGGAGTGGGGTGCAACAAGCATGTCACAATTTGAAATCTCTCTGGCTGACTGTGATGGCCCTGACACATTTGTCATACCTCTCAACCTCAAGAGCAAGAAATCTGGACAAAGCCATACACAGAAGTGGGACAAAGGCCCAAAAATAAGGACAATTTTTAAATATTGCTCTAATAAACTTAGAAAGATAATAGAATAGGTCTTGCATTAGTATGAATTTTCTGAAGGGTATAAAATCTGAAACTCAAATGTCTGTCATTTTCTAACTTCAGTCTTTAGTGATTTGTCACTAATTTGCCAAAAAACACAATTTTATGAAAAATGGACCAAAAATGTGACGCAAAAATGTAAAATAGACACACAATACAGCTGCTACCTGTCAAAGAAGGGACACTTTAATATTAGTACTGCTACCTTGAGCAGCTGACAAAATAAAAGAATCTACATGCATTTCAAGTAATCTATAACTTTGATTATTACAGTTATTTCTTAATTGTAAACCCTCCATGTTTTCTTCCAAAATTGCTATTTTGCGGAGGGATCATTAGGGGGAAGAGCAACATTTTGAGCCAAAAATTGGGAACAGTTGAGAGGTTGGCTATGCCTAATTCTATAAAGCAATTTATTTGCATGTACCTCTCAACCTGTTAATGCAGTAAATCTGAACAAGGCCAAATATATTGGGGCACATATAAACAGTACTAAAATTGCTCTTGTATAAATTGAGACAGTTGATAGAACAGCTCTTACTTTAACATGCATTTTTCTGAAGGTTATGAAGTCTGAAACTTATTATTTAGTGACTTCTGGCAAATCATTTAGGAATTAAAACTACAAATTTTATGAAGAACAAACCAAAAATAAGAAGCAAAAATCTATTCATTCTTTGAAAATCTGGACAGTTGGGAGGTATAGTTCAGCTGGGCCTGTCTGAGTTTGCTGCCCTTCCCCCCTGACAAAATAATGGTTGAATGGAGCCTCTGCAGCCATTCCAATGAACCATTACTTGGCTATTTCACTCCATTTACCATAAACACTAATGTGCATTCTGCTTTACTTTTATGATGAGTTGGACTTCATTTGAAAGTTTTATTTTGTATTTTACAGCACAAACACTAAGTCACCTGTTAAACAAAGCAATGCAGTCTCACAATGAAAACTTAGCATTAAAACTTCTCTGCCCTTGAAACTCACATTCATTGATACAGCATTGCAACCCACATTCAAAGAAAATACATTTTGCCAGTGGCAGATAAAGATTAATTTTGGGCTGTTTTCAAATCATAGGCCCCTTGCATATGAAACATACATGTGCTCTTTGATACACCTTCCTCATTGTACTAAAATTATATTCCTTGTACAATACAATACACTTGTTAGAGGGTGTTTTAAATTTGTTTTGAACTTTTTTCCAGGAAGCAATGAAACAAACCATATGCACCCATAATGGCAAAACTGCCCAGTTGAGAACATTTATCATAAAAAAGTCTACTCAGACTTCCACAGTCCACCATTATTAGTAAATATACACAATTCTACAGTCCACCATTATTAGTAAATATGCACAATTCCACAGTCCACCATTATTAGTAAATATGCACAATTCTACAGTCCACCATTATCAGTAAATATGCACAATTCTACAGTCAACCTTTATCAGTAAATATGCACAATTCTACAGTCCATTATCAGTAAATATGCACAATCTCTGAAGTAAGTCATCTAAATAATTCCACATTAAAGAAATCTGTAACCAATGAAGCGGTTGCTGCTAGCAATCACCTTTATATTTCATGGTTTCATCGAAAAATAAAGTGTCTGTTGCCCCTCAGGAATAAATTGCCTATATTACATTAAAAATGATAAGCTAGTAATAATATTGCAAGAGGAAATGGATGGCAAACTGATAATGAACTCATAGTTAGCATCTTCACCAAGGAGAACATTCTCAGTATGGCAGCATCCACCCCTTGTGGGAGTAGAACCCACAGCCTTCTGCATCAAAAGCAAATAAACAATCTGTTGTGCGATAGTATTAACTAGACAAAGCACTAAACTTCTATTCCCCTGCAGCTCTCAGCTCCTTGTAAAATCTACTCAATACTCAACTGCATCTCAACTTCGCAGCTCAAGAAAACTGGAAAAAGCCAAAATGTATTGGCGCGGCGCGGGTCAAAAGCCCAAAAACCAGGGACACATTAAACATTGCTTGTATAATCTTGGAAAGTTGCTAGAATAAAATGTTGTGTTGCCACCACATATTTTACTGCCAAGGTCCCTGAGCAAAAAACAGTCAGAGTAACATACCACTACGCCACATCAGCTGCTTTGTAAAAGAGAGGAAGACTGAAACTTAAATGGCTATCATTTAGTGAATTCAGTTCTCACCATAGCTGTCAACCTCTTAGTACAAAACACCTGGACAAACCCAGTAATGAGGGAATACAGCCCTCAAACATATTCAGTGAATTCAGTTCTTGCCATAGCTGTCAACCTTAGCACAAAAACCTGGACGAAGCCAATAATGGGGGAATACAGTCCCAAAAATAGGGACAACTTTAAAATATTCATCTTATAAACTTAGAAAATTGCTAGAAAAAAAGGTTGTGCTACTATGTATTCTGAAAAACATGAAGTTTGAAATTCAAATGCCGGTCAATTTTACTGCGGACAGAACAAAAACAATTTTCAGCAGAGATGCAGGGATTAATACTGCAGACACGTCTTTGTAAAATGGCAGGCACCAGAGAAAATCCACACAAACACAGGGAGGAGATGCAGACTCCACACAGAAGCCACCCCAACCAAGAATCAAACCAGAAAACCTATAGCTGTGAGGCAACAATACTACCACTGCACCATCAAATATGCAAAAGAATTAAACATTCAGAAACCTGAAGTCTGAAATTCAAATGCCTGTCAATTTTACTGCGGACAGAACAAAAACAATTTTCAGCAGAGATGCAGGGATTAATACTGCAGACATGTCTTTGTAAAATGGCAGGCACCAGAGCAAATCCACACAAACACAGGGAGGAGATGCAGACTCCACCCAGAAGCCACCCCAACCAAGAATCAAACCAGAAAACCTATAACTGTGAGGCAACAATACTACCACTGCACCATCAAATATGCAAGGAATTAAACATTCAGAAACCTGAAGTCTGAAATTCAAATGCCTGTCAATTTTACTGCGGACAGAACAAAAACAATTTTCAGCAGAGACGCAGGGATTAAAACTGCAGACACGTCTTTGTAAAATGGCAGGGCACCAGAGCAAATATACACAAACACAGGGAGGAGATGCAGACTCCACACAGAAGCCACCCAACCAAGAATCAAACCAGAAAACCTATAGCTGTGAGGCAACAATACTACCACTGCACCATCAAATATGCAAGAAATTAAACATTCAGAAACCTGAAGTCTGAAATTCAAATGCCTGTCAATTTTATTTAACATTTGTTAATCAGGACAGTCTGACTTGGAACAAAAAAACAATTTTCAGCAGAGGCCCAGGAAGAAATAATGCAGACATGTCTTTGTAACATGGGAGGACACAAAAGCAAACCGACACAAACACAGGGAGAAGATACAGACCCCACAAAGAAGGAACCCCAGCCAAGAATCAAAGCTGTGAACCCGCAGCTGTGAGGCAACAATGCTACTACTACACCATCAAATATCAAGCATTAAAACATGTACAAACCACAGATATTATGAGGAACAGATCAGATCAAATATGAGGCAAAAATCTGCAATTTGTTTACAAATGGTGGTGGGTAGGGAGCTCAAGTCTTTAATACCTGCATACAGGGTACAGGGTTCAAGCCTGAGGTATTCCCTACCACACCACCATGAGCACCTGGGGCATTTACACACACACACTTCAGATAATAAATACAAGTACCATACACTTACCTCTCTGTTCCACTTCAGATAATAAATACAAGCACACACCATCCAGCTAACGTCCTGCCCGCGAGATCCCTGCATTCAAAACTCCTTCCCGAGACTGTTCTGTAAATGCTGACTGCTGCTGTTGCAGTCCAGCCCCGACACATTCTCCCAGCGAGTCTGTGCACTTTAAAAGTGCACAGACGTCTCCTTGTGTCCCCCTATGGGGACTGCCTGGAGCATGCGCAGTAGTCGGGACTACTGCACATGCGCGAAGTCCATGAAATTTAAAAAACATTTTTTTTTTCTATTTTTTATTTCTTTTTGATTTGAGGGGGCTGAAGTCCGGCAGTCCAATAGCATGGGCTGCCCCTGCCTACATCTCCTATAGGGGAATGCACATGTACCTGCACATATAGCAGGCTGTACAAGCATGTCACAGCACAGGGTAAGATACACCTGTGTGACAGTGCATAACCATAACCAATGAGAACACAGCCACATATGGCAATCTAGCATAATATTACAGTATATGGACTATCTGTTCAACACCATCCTCATATGTACCAATCACACACTAACCCTACATATACTGGGCCACTACAAAGTTTGGTCTGCTGGCTGACTGTGGTATGGGACATGTGTGTGTATGGCCCTACAAACATGTAAGACAATATGGTAACATACAGTGGAGCAGCATGTAACATCAGATAGGACGGGACCTAGGATGATAACAACTACCACAGTCTGTACACAGGCCAAGGTACATATTAACAATAGACACACTGTCGACATTCACCATAACTACACAGACCTCAGTACTGTACAAACTAGCACAGTATGTCCAGGTTATGCCATTGAATATAACCGCTACTGTACATAACATGTGTAGCAATCTGATATCTCACTGGCTTGCTATCAGATATGATGACACTAATTATGGTGTACAGCACATATGCACCTCTTAATGCATGACACATACAAAGGTTGACTGAGCTGCGGCTGGAAGCACATACACAGGGCCAATACTGACAGGTTGCTGTGATAACAGCATACATTTACTGTTGTAACAGGGTTTGTTGCAACATATGTCCTATGAGGGTTATGAAGTCAGTAACTGTCATGGCTTTCACCATCTACAGACTGCAATCCTCACACTACCTTCTGCAGTTCACAGATACATGCTCTGTGGGTAGCACATGACACCAAAGGTACCACACACTGCCCAGTCTGCAGATGACCCTACAGATGGGGAGTCCTCATAAACATACAACTGACATAGCAGGTATTAATACATGTAGGCAGCCATATCCTCACACACCCTGTTAAACCAACATTACTCCAAATGCAGTATAGCAGCAACTACAGTCTGTAGTCAGGTCAAGCACATCCCCCTCCTGTGTGTTGGCCTGTATGTTGTCAGAGGTGAATCCCCACTCCATCTAATATGCCGTTTGCCAAACAATAGAACGAGTTTCTGCTCACAGTGGCTGAAAAGGACCAACACAAGAATGATGTTCCTAGATATTGGAGTGTGTTTCCATGAAATTGGCTATGAGAATGTTACCACAGCTGTTCCACATGCAATCAGCTAGGGGAGGGCTCCAATTCATGCAGACACCATCAGTTGATCATGAGCATTACCTAAAATACATATGCTGCTGCCTAAGAAAAGCAGATATAGGTCTCCACATCCACCAGTGAGGGAGTGATTAAGGCAGACAGAGGCACCGGCAAGTCAGGGAGGGGTGGGAGAGTAAAAACTATGCATGTTTGTGTCACACACCTACCAGCACTGGATATCAAACCCCTGATAACTATGTAGTGCTATCACAGTCCTATGCAGTTGTTGGATGCACCACATAGGTTACCTAGTGTGGAGTCCACAGAACATATATGTGGTGGTGAGTGACATCTGCAACAGGGATATCGTAGCTATAAGGTAGGTAATGTACACGTGCCTGTCTGCATGAACAGGTGCCAGTGTCAACACAGACACACTCTCATAGGGACTCACACACATTGACACACTTGGCAGGGCCAGGGATACAGCTCATCACTAGTGAGATTGCCACAACACATTACTCTGTAGGTATCACATGCACCACATGGGTCATATGGAGGTTATATGGGCAAAGGGTATGGGGAGGTGTCTGACATCAGACTGCATGCATCAATATGCCACTGGGGGTTGTAGTGAGTGTAGATGTGATCATACACATCATACAGCACACACACACAAACACACAGAGTACCAGTACTGACATGCATGGGTGCCTTTCTGCATGGGTATGTGGTGGTCGACTGTGCCAGATGGCTATCCAAGGCTAGGTGATGGGTACATCTTGGCATCAGGCCACATGACAATGGTCTGCATTGTGGCTCAGGCCTGTGGTTTCTGCATTTGTCCACACAGGTGGGTATTGTATCCGCCATCCAGTCACCTGGGTGGCTATTGCATGTGGCCAATGCTGTGCATCGCTTGCCATGTATTTGTTACCTAGTGCATGACATGGATGGTGTCTGGGATGTGCACACCTCTCACATGCATGTACCTGGGGTGTAGGACCCATATTGTGTACACAGATTATCATCAGATATGCCAGTTGTGGCCACTTGTGGCAGGAAGTGGTAATGGACAGCAGGTTAACCCTGCACCTCCACTGATAGCATGTTACTGCTATTCCCTGGTGTCAGTGGCATCTGTCCATACAGGGCATGTTTTCAGACATGGTATGTCTTTTGTGGGTCACATGTGATGGCACCACAGGTGTTGCAGGTGTCCAGTGGGGAACATGGGGAAGGTGCACTGTCTGCATGTATGTGCCTATTGGACAGATGGACAGGGTGCCATGCCCTCCGTAGGCCACTGCAATAACTCCATAGTTACTATCAGTTGCCAATATGCAGTGTACTACACACATATTGGCTGTTGCCTCTGTGTGTGTGTGTGTGTGTGTGTGTGTGTGTGTGTGTGTGTGTGTGTGTGTGTGTGTGTGTGTGTGTGACATGGGTTGAGAGTGTGCTCTGGGTAATACTGGGGTTGCTAACTGCGATTGCCTGGCCGTGATGTCACGTGTATGGGTATGGATTTGCACGCCAGCCTCTTGGCTATTTCACATCTGTTATCCCTGTACAGTGGGCATTGTGATACAAGGACACCATAAAAGACATTTTCAAAACCCACTCCACATTGGGCCCAGGTGTCACACACTCACCTCTACGCAAGATTCAAGTTACAAACACACACACACACACCTGTCATGTCTGGGAGTTGAAACTCTTACCTATTAAGTTTAGTACACTACAGCACTACACAGCTATAGTATGCACCACAGAGATTATTGGAGTACCCTTTCCCCAAAGGTGTATTTCACATTGGATGACATCAGCAGGACTGCCATAGTAGGCCATTGGATGTGTACTGAGTGTGACTAGCCTAAAATGCATTGCTCCCCACACAGACAGTGGAACACACACAGAACATCCACAACCTACATGTATGGGTATTGAACCCCTAACAGAGGGCTATATCACACTACAGCATAGAGCTGTTACGGGACGCACCACAGGGATAACTAAAGACCTCCTTCCCCAAAGGTGTATTTCACATTGGATGACATCAGCAGAACTGCCCTAAAAAGCATTGCTGTCTACACAGACAGGGTCAGTCAGACACACACATACACACACACACTTGCCTTGTCCAGGAATAGAACAGCTACCTACCTAATTTGTCACACTACAGCAGTTACAGTATGCACTATGGAGATTACTAAGCTACAGTCTTCTCAGAGGTATATTTCTAGGTGGATGACATCAGCAGCTTTGGCAAAGTAGTGCATTTAAATTGTAAGGGGTGTGACTACCCCTGAAAAGCATTGCTCTTTACATAGACAGACACACACACACAGTTGTCACGTCTGGGAATTGAACTCCAGCCTAAGTAAGTTATCACACTACAACAGTATGCAGTTATGGGATGCACCATGGAGATTACTGGGGCACAATCTTTCCAGGGATGTTTTCTAGGTGGATGACAGCAGCAGCCTTACAAAAGTAGATCATTGCAATTGTAGGGAGTGTGACCACCCTAAAAAGCATTGATCTCTATTCAGACAGACACAGACACAAAGAGTTGCCAAGGCTGGGGTTAGAACTCCTACCTAACTAGTTTATCACACTGCAGCAGTAAAAGTTATGGGACGCACCATAGCAATTACAAGGCTACAACTCTCCCAAACGTGTATTGCAAGGTAGATGACCTCAGCAGGCTTGTCATAGTGGGGCTATGGGGAGGGCAGTGTGTGTGTGCATGGGCCATAACCCATTCATCTAGGGGTTGACATGCCACATGCGGGCACAACCTGGGACATAATTTACAGGTACATGTATACAGCTGCTAGATGTCTACTTCCTTGAACAGTCATGTTGCACAGCTGGCACGTGTACCACATACTCTGTAAAGCTGACAGATACCGGTGGCTAGTATCTGCAGTATGTGACATCAGACCCTTGTGTGGTTGTGGCCCTTTGGCTATGTGCTGGGTGGGAGAGCCCTGGATGGCTCCTTGTCACAGTCATCCTCTTCCACACATCTATGTGTGTCTACCTTTGGCTTATTATAGTGTGTTGTCCTTACATATATGCCTGTATTCCTATCCACTGTGTGTGCAAAGCATGTGTGGTGCATACTGAGGAGTATCTGCACTAACATCTGTGGCTGCCAGATATGTCTGGTCCACTGAAGTTTGCAGACATGGCCTTCATGTGTTTGTGTGAGCATGCCCAGTATGACATATCAGTATGTTGTTGACTGACATTGCCTTCATTACTTTAAGTGTGTGGTCATGCCCACTATGGCAGTCTGTACTGGATGTGTGGATTGGGTCCAGGTAGTTTGTACTGCAGTGCTGACCTTTGTGTTGTACACCTACAGATAGCATGCTATCTCTGCAGGGTTTCTGTCGATCATTTGGCATGGACTGTTACTACATTTCTGCATCGTATGGGGGGGGGGTACACCTGACTATTTCTACATTTCTACACAGGACTGGGGGCACACCTGACTGTTACTATATGTCTACGTAGGATGGGTGGGCACACCTGGCTATTTCTACATTTCTACACAGGATTGGAAGGCACACCTGACTGTTACTATATTTCTACGTAGGATGGGGGGGGGGGGCACTCCTGACACTTGTACACATTTGCTAGGACTGTACTGGTATGTCGGGTACTCTATTTCAGTCTGTAGTCTTACCTGTCATGCTGGCTAGAGGCATACCAGTGTACTACAGATCTTAGCTTTTAATTACCTACATATTAGTTTCTGACTTCCTAGCCTTCAGAACTGACATCCCACTGCCTGACATGCTTTAGTCTGTCTGTGTAGGCCTGGGTGGGAGGTTACCCTTAGGCCTCATTCAGAGGCCATAGCATAGCCTTTGTTTGTGTTTGTCTACACCTGTCCTGCTGGCTGTAACTGTTGTTGGGTATGTGACCCCCCCCCCGACTGGCATGTGTGAGTCACTTATCTTGTGGGTGTCCCAGTATTGAGGGTGGTGCTGCAGGGCTGCCTATGTCGGATGCACATAGTACACTCCGTACACATGGTTAGGCGCAGGTAGTGTAATTTTTGGCATCCCTTTTACTGTATGTGAGAGTTGGAGAGAGGTGTTATTCCCTGGGTCCCTCCTGTGTCAGTGTATGTGCTATGCATTGCCTCTTTGCCAAGGCCAGGGTATACTGGGCATGTTTTGCCTACTGGGGCAGGCTCAGGTTGTTCCTCCTCCGAGTCACTCTGTGCCTGTGCAGACCTTGGCAATGGTGGGGAGGGGTGTGGCCCTTCCCCGTGCTGTTCTTGCTGCAGCTGTTTCCACAGGATCATATTGTGTAGCATGGCACATACAAGGACAATTTGGGTACATGTAGCTGGTGAGTACTGCAAGGCTCCACCGGATGTGTCCAGGCACCAGAACCATGACTTGAGCATCTCAAACACATGCTCTACTATAATTCTGGTCTGTGCATGTGCCCCATTACGGAGTTCTTGTTCGGGTGTGTGTGCATTTCTGATGGATGTCATCAGCCACGGCTCCAGTGCGTATCCAGCATCCCCCACTAGGTGACCATGTGGGATGTCCCCATTGCCGTATTTCTGGTACAGCTGCATCAGATGTCAGCTGTGGGAATCGTGATAGCTTCCAGGGCAACCAGCACACACATTCATTATTATGCCCTAGGCATCGCACATGACCTGGCAGTTGATGGAGGGGGAGCTCTTGTGGTTGATGTAGACCCTACCCCTCTCACCTGGTGGTGCTTTGATGCATATATATGTGCAGCCTATTGCACCCACTACCTCAAGGTATTCTGCTATTTGGTGGAAGAGATGCATATTGCTGGCCAACGCCCCACGGGTTTTTGGGGGAATATACGTGCTCACTGACATGTGCTGACATGGTATCCAGGAGCTGGTGGAGTACCCTGGATGCTGATGCCTGTGAAATCCCCATCATATCCCCAGTTGGCCTTTGGAAAGTACCTGTAGCTAGTATTCTTAGGCCTACACATACCTTGTTATCCACTGAGATGGGTTCCCCTCTCTTAGTTCTGTGTGTGAGGCGTGGCTGGCACAGCTCAATAATTTGCTGTAGGAGATCCCTGTCCACTCTATAGTGCTCCACTATCTCCAGCTCATGTAGCCCCTGGTAGGTTATCGTGGGTCTGTACACTGTTCTCTGTCTCCTCACTGTGGGCTGGTCAGCAGCATTCACATCCTCACCACCCTCAGCCTCTTCCACAAGTTGTATGATAGCTATTGTAGCCCCTATCATTTTGCTGTTGTGAGTGTTAAAAGCTTGTGGAGCTGTTTATTTTTATTATTTTTTGTAAGGTTATTGATCGTGCAGTTTTTAGTAGTTATAGCACTTTAATAAACTTAATTTGCTTAGCGGTACAACATACATATGTATTTGATGTGAATTGTTTAGAAAACTGCTCCATAACTGGCTTTTTCTAAGCATTATTAAGGATGCTAAGTATGTGTGTATTAACATAAACACAATAATTGATTTAATTTTATTTTGACGAGTATTGCGAAGCATTCTAATGTCAAATACCGAGAAATGTAATAATTCACCTAACTTCATGAAGCAAACCTCTACACAATAAACTCATTGCTAAAATGGAATGCCACTACCAGCAATTGCATTTCACATAATCCTGCAAAATCAGTGACAATGCTTAAATGATTTAGCAGTGTCAACTCTTTAGGCGCCAACTGCAGTCTTATCTCGATAACTTGGGCTGTAAATAAGTGGAGAAGTAATACAGTCATCACTACTGTTTACTTTTCATATAGTACATTTGCAGTATACCTGGAGGTCTAGAGAACGACACAGCACATTAATTTGTAGTAGAAATGCCAGGAGATAACAGACAACACAAGCAGTTCTTATTAATTAATTACAGAACTAGGGCTGGGCTCTTTGTTTTTCTTTCTGAGCGATTTTTCTCCCCCTACAATTGCTAGCCTTCAAGACTTCCACAACTGAATTAGAGACTATTCATTCCCTGGCAGTCATGAGAAAGACTACACTAGGGTTCCCTCAGATCCGCTAGGGTAAGATCGATTTAGAAGGACCATAACACAAGCTGACATCAGGAAAATTAACTCACATCAATATCCAGGAAATAAAAGATGATTTTGATAGGCTTGACCCCATCCCCTGTTCTGAGGAATTAGCTAACCATGTCAATACGTAGAGGCACATGATACTTCCCTTCATTTATGCACACTCTCAAATGTCCACTTAGAGGCTACCATCCTTATCAGTGACTTAGTAAGTCAGAATCCCATCCTCATGTTTTGTCATTGTTTGTAGAATGGGTGACCTGTACATCAGCACCCTAACTGGAGAATGAACGAACATTCTCCCGCAGGGTATTATATATACAGGTAACGTCCAGGTAATGCCAACTGAAACAGAATTCTGCAGTTTCACAGCATCATATTAAGGTGCTGTTAAGCTCAGACAAAAATTAAGCTATTTTTTACATTTATTAGATGAGGCTTTGTTGTCTAGCGATTATAAAGTTTGTTTTTTAAAAAAGTAAATACAAAAACAGTGTGTGTGTGTGTGTGTGTGTGTGTGTGTGTGTGTGTGTGTGTGTGTGTGTATGTGTCATCATGCGATCATTAAGAAATATGAAACTTGAATATCTGGCATTATTGGCTAGACATAAATTTAAACGGGACATAAAAGATGCAGAAGACCAAAACAAATATCAGCAGTTATATATTAGTACCCTTAAACAATGTGGATGAAAATACATGCAAGTTTTAAAAGTTTGCCTTAGAGTATTCATGGAAAGATTCAAATCAGGCCATCCACAACAAACTATTGTGTTAAACATTTGCACTGGTGGCTAGAAAGTGTGTCTTTCTGCTGTACCCAAAGAAAGTTTACGTCTTGCAGGAATGTAGAACACAGGTTGACAGCATTTGTTGTGATAAAACTTGCTACTGAAATGTTGAGTGTGCGGATTTTTACATGTGTGTGTAAGAGAGAGAGACAGAGAGAGAATGATAGTGAGATAGAGAATACCAATGCCTCTAGGCTGCAATAGGCAGTCCATCTGCATACATTGAGAAGTATGAAATTTAATCCCTTACCTTTATTGACTGAAATTAATCCTCTGTGATTTGTCATACCAGAGGGACAAAGCAGGACTAGGCTGAAAATCACATACTGGGAGGGATGCAACCAAGTGGCTGGAACTGCTGGTCATGTGTGCATGCTGTTTGCTTGTGTGTGTGTGTGTGTGTGTGTGTGTGTGTGTGTGTGTGTGTGTGTGTGTGTGTGTGTGTGTGTGTGTGTGTGTGTGTTTGCGCACGCATGTGTGTGTGTGTGCCTGTGTGTGTGTGTATATTTCGATGTATACATGTGAGTCTGTCTGTGCTTCTGAATAATTGTGTGTGTGTGTGTGTGTGTGTGTCTGTGTGTGTGTGTGTGTGTGTGTGTGTGTGTGTGTGTGTGTGTGTGTGTGTGTGTGTCTGTGTTTGTTATAACTTATATTCTGGGATGTAAAATACTTCCTCCAAAAACAAAAATTACATGTGCTACATCAAAAATATATAAAACAGTATTTAGGAAAAAAATACTAAACAATTTAAAAGACAGGACATTCTCTAAGCATTTTAATGTCCACCTAGGTGGGAATCATCAGGGAATTAACACCCTTCCAGGGCTTTCTAGTTACATGTTGTGACATGCTCTACCCTCCCTTGTGTATGGTACTTCCATCCTCCCCTAATACGTACTCATCCTTAATAATCTAAATCAGGTGCCAGGCTTATATATATTTTTTTTTAGCATTAAGCCAACTGTGCAGACATTGTGCTCTGTAACAGACACATTAAACCAGGAATCTGCACATATTACTGTTACTTTAGAAATTTTTTTAGAAATACAGACTGATTTACTTGATGATACCAGTAAAGGTGGTAATACAGTTATAAATCTAATTTTGTTGTTTTATACTTCCACTCACAATTTCTTAAGTCCAATTGCACAAGTAAAAAATAAAAGTTGTTACTCAGCTAATGAACAGTACACATCAAATGGCCACACAAGAGTAAACAATATGAAACAATTAATTCTGGCTGCATATTTCAGTGTATGCAAAACACTGGTTGGACATAACCCACATTACATATTTATGTTTGCCCTGTTACACTGCAGTATGAATTGCACTAGAGTTGTTACAAACTTGCAATTATAAACTTGTTCAACAGAATGCAGTCATAGGATCATAGGATTATAGGATCATAGAAGGTTACTAGGCTACTGGCCCTAGGGCCTTTACAAGCCTAGCCATGTTTTACCCTTGTTCCATTATAGACCAAGATATATAGTCTGTATCTGCAATGTGAGTCTAGGATCAGCATGGGCTGCCCTTGTCCAAAAGGGACATAGATAAAACCCCTGGAGTAAACTTCTGGATTCCCATCAAATTGTCCAAGTTACACTTAAACAGAGTCATTAAGGATTTGTGTTTTACATGATTTGAGTTTGTTTCAGAGGAGTGGCAACATCTGGGAGACATATCTGTCTATCCAGCATGTCCTGTTAATGCTGGTAATGCTGCAGGCTAGGTTAAGGTCCCTAGAGTGAGTGACCCTTGTCCCATTTGATTTGCGGATATGCAGCATTTCTATTAAGGCAGGGTTCTAGACTGCTCTGTAGACCAGGCATAAGTTGCCTCTAAGCAGTCTATATGATACAGAGTACAGGGACAGGACCTTTAGTCTGTCCATGTAGGTCATGTGTTGAAGGCCCTGAAATTTCTTGGTGAGAAACCTCTGGGACTCAGAAGCTACTGCAGGTGTCTGGTGAGGTACATACAAAAAGAAACATTGTACTCTATTATTGAACTCATCAGGGACAAATACAGGGGAGTTATAACCTCATTAGCTTTGGATGCCATGCCCTTACGTATGAGATGTGCAACATAGAAGAACTTTGTTACCACTGTAGACACATGGTGGTCAAAGTTAACGTTGTTATCAACCTGGGTTACCAAATCTTTCACCACTGGGTTTTAACTTATGGGGATGTTATTAATGTTGTAATTAGCAGGGACTTCACCTTTGCTGAAGGGGATGACAATGCATTTTTTACGTTGAGTTTAAGTCCACCTATGGCCAAGATATTTGGTTTTGAAGGGTTTGCCTTAGGGGCTTTTTGCGTGAGACACTGTTTTTTGTGTGTAGTGGATTCTGCTGTGACAGTATTGTGTGCAGAAGAATTGCACTTACAAAGTCTCTATTCTTTGGTAGACTTCTAGTGGGTACCTCCACGTATGTGGGATTATGTGTTGTGAACTTGGTTTGTGGTAGAGGTGAACTGTGCGTGCTGACAACCTGTTTGATAACTGGTTTGCTGTTACATGAGAGGGAGAGCATTGATTCCAAGTTCATAGTATAGATTCATCTCTCACATATTGTATTTCTATGTTTTAGGAGTAATACATTGTCACTAAACATGAGGCAACTGGTACATTGCCTCAGGATGCCCATGTCAATCAGGCAGGCTGGAGAACTGGTAAGAAACTGTCCGTCCCTTATGTCAGGTATATTCTGTAATACATACAGGGGGTGGGCACCAGGTTTTGCTGTAGGACTAGAAGAATCAGTTAATCCACGTGTGAGGTTTGGGAGTAGAAACCTGCATCAACACCTCAAAATGCACAACTGAGTTGCTGTCTGGGCAGCAGTGCACAATTGTACTGAGCGCTGAGAATCAGGGAAGCTTAGAAGCATTCCTTAGCCATTAACAAGGGAAAAATTGTCTTTCTAAATCTTTGCATCTATACACAGCAGTGCTAGAATGCATTGCATGGTGCACAGCTATTTGCAAATGCAGTGCTGAAATCCAAATGGAATTAATCAGATTTTAATACAGCTAGCCAATGGAAGAGCCCTTTTCCCGCAATCCCAAACTCAGATGGGTCTTGGGCTGCATGCATCTGCAACAAGGGTGCAGGAGGGCCTTCTTAATGTTGGATGGCTAGATTTAGTGCTCACTACAGGCCAAACATAGCAGAACCAGGTATTTCAAAGTGCAGAAAAAAGTTCAAGTAGCAACAACGATGATGAAATGAATTAGCAAATGAGCAGGAAACAGTTAAAAAAGTGCAGTACAAGCTGTAAATATACTCATTTTATGTAGTTATCAGTGGATACCTCTGATCAAGTTTAGTTTCTCTCCAACTCCCAAGCTAAATTGCCTAACTTGGAGAAGCTCTGCCAAACTGAGCCATCATAAAACATATGATATGATAGTTCAAAAGTACATGAGTGATACATGCACATATAATTTTAATCCAGTCAAGCTGATCATTTTACTAAAACAGTGATAAACTGTCCGATTAAAAAAATATTTAAAGGCAACTGTTGAACAAGTGACCACAGAGGGAGCTTTTGCTGAATGAAAGGAAGAATGCAGTGAGACCAGACAATCTCTGAGTTTCTGTGTATGTGTGTTCACACACACACACACACACAGACACACACACACACACACACACTTGTATGCGTATCATGATATGTTTCCAAGGGCAAGACTTAACAGAGAATAGAAACAATGCATTCAGAAAAAGTTTCAGTTCACATCTGTATCAAATGCAATTATATCTTAATTGATAAATTCTAATATATAATGACAAAGGAAGCTAATGTGTAATCACACCAACCTAGTGGGTGAATATATCTGAAAATGCAGAGCATGGAAATGCAGCTATATGTGGTCATTGTCGTCACTACATTTCTGTAGAAGTAGGAACTACTGTAAAAGCTATTATGAAAAGGATCGACATTGGCGGTTACTGACTAATATGACAGGTGGTTAGTTTCACCAGTGTGTATGTCTGTACAAGCAGGGGGACTAATGCAGATGTCACCGTGAAAAGGAACAACACTGAGTAAGGCTAACTTATTAATATAAGAGGATGAACAGAAGCCAGGTTTACACTATCAGGCACAGGCAGATACTAGTAAGGACTACATATTTCCAAGCAAAAGACTGAATATTTTTCATATATGCAAATTTGTATGTATATTTGTATGTATGCATGTGTGTGTGTGTGTGTGTGTGTGAGTGTGTGAGTGTGTGTGTGTGTGTGTTTATCTATATATGTATGTGTATGTATGCATGGATGTACGTATATAAATGTGTGTGTGTGTGTGTGTGTGTGTGTGTGTGTGTGTGTGTGTGTGTGTGTGTGTGTGTGTGTGTGTGTGTGTGTGTGTGTGTGCGTGTGTGTGTGTGACATGCACACACACAGAAAAGTATAGATAGATAGACAGATAGATAGATAGATAGATAGATAGATAGATAGATAGATAGATAGATTTGTGTGTGTGTGTGTGTGTGTGTGTGTGTGTGTGTGTGTGTGTGTGTGTGTGCGTACGTGCGCACGTGTGTGCGTGTGCGTGCGTGCATGTGTGTGTGTTTCCAAAGCTACTTCCTCAGCAGTTGACTTTAAATATTATTTTTTAATCTGACAGTTACCACTGTTTTACAAAAATGACTGGTCAGCTTAATTGGACTGAAATTGCGTATGTGTATATGTGTGTATGGATTCACCTCAGAAGCTTGAAAGCCCAAAATCTTGAATTTCAAAAAACTGAGACCAAAATCTTAAAAGTTCAAAAGACAGAAAACTCAAAATATTGAATCTCAGAATACTGAAAACAGACAGGATACCAACACTTATTATACTCCAGCACAACTAGATAGAGAAACAAATAAAAGATAAACCATTTACCACTTCTCCAAGTATAAGCAGGGGAGGCAACCCCCTGCACCCCCATGTGGGGGGTGCAACCCCCCCACCCCCTGCTATTTAAATATATCAACTCTGAGGTTGCACTCCAGAGAACAACATGGCAAACATACCATTACATGTTTCATGACTGTCTGTTGGAACCTTAGTGATGTTCCCTTCTAACTTGCTATACTCCACCATAACTCATGTTAGTGTAATGAAGTGCAGTGTTGGAGTTGATATATTTAAGTAGCAGGGGGTATGGGTGGCGCAGCCCCCCTGTTTATACTTGGAGAAAAGTAGTATGGTTTATCTTTTTTTCTGTATGTACTTCTGCTGGAATACAGTAAGTGTTAGCATCCTGTGTGCTTTCAGTATTCTGAGATTCAGTATTTTGAGTTTTCATTCTTTTGAAATTTCAAGATTTTGGGCTTTCAAGCTTATGATGTGAATCCGTGTGTATATACATATGTATTTGTTTATTTAGTTACTATTTTTGATCAGGCATTCTGAACTGGGAAATAATAATTTTCAGTAATGTTTTCAGAGAGGAAAGTACCAGAAACATTGCGGTACATAAAGACAGTGCACATTGAAAACATCTCTTCATTATTTTATTAGAGAGCATACACTATTTTATTTTATTTAATTTATTTTATTTTACTTTTGTTATACTTGATCATTTGTTTACTGACTAGGCTGGTTGGCCAAAAGACCCTTATCAAATATGACCTAGCCCTTTTGAGCATTAAGACGTTTTTTAGAAATAAATCAGTAAGTACTAGAAGCACCTAGAAAAAAAAAATAATCAGAAGAAGAAGAAACTGAGTTACATATTTAACATGGTAAGATGATGCATATTGAGTAGTGTACAAAACCAGTTATCCTATTCTTCTGTACTAGTTACACTTGCATATGTTACTTAAATGGTTAAACACTTTGCTTCAGGGAAGTAGGGGGCAAACATCAGCAGGCAGACACCTACCAAAGGTATCCTGGACAATTCTGTGAAAAGGACCAAGAATCACTAAAAAACATCACCCCAAAAGTAGTGTTCTTCTGAAATTGGAATATGACAATTAAAGGAACACAGAGAGCATATAGAATCCATAGAAGAGAAAGGAAAATTCTGGAAAAATACTCTAGATGCTAAGAGGGGAATCAGAAAACATGGGAGTGTTTTGAAAAGTTGTAGCTGTCTGTCTTACAGTCACATTCTTTACCCACACACACACCACTTTTTTACCATCGTGGGGCAATTTTACATATTTGTCTTTTGTTGGGGAGGCTGCATCCCTGCTACTGCGGCCTGCTGTTGCTCCACTGGAGGGTAAACATACTACATGTGAGGTACATTTCCCTTTCCTCCAAGTTAATACATCCTTAGAGGCAGTACATCTTGGAATCAGAGGAGGCACTGACACCATCTCAGGGGTGAAGGGATTCAAAGTCCCTGTGCAAAAAAAAAAAAATATATATATATATATATATATATATATATATATATATATATATATATATATATTTTTTTTTTTTTTTTTCCAAACCACTTATTTTCATTTATCAGAAAACTGCATCCTTGTCAGTTTATTATTTAGTTACAGAAGCAGGCCTTAAGGGAGCCTACAGAAAGTCAGCAGTGTGTCTGTCCAGAAAGGAAATGCTATACGAAGGCAGCAGGAGATGAGAGAGACAAGACAGCTTTTCAGTTATAGAACAATGGTGCATAGAAATAAACAACAGGAAAGGAAAAACAACAGGTAGAAGAATATTAAGGATGGGTTTGTACCACCAGATCCACTGAAAGAGAGAATGAACAGCAAATTAATAGGCAGAGGTGTAGCACTGGAGGTAATCAGAGATGGGAGCAGGAAATTAAGCATTTGTAATGACAGCAGAAGGACAAGGGCAGAGAAAAATAAATGGCTTGGTTACTCTGAAGAGGAAGTAGAACTATATCCTGTAACTGTGACCCAAGGTACTGGGAGAAGGTGTAGATCAAACGGATATGAGAGAGAGAGAGAGAGAGAGAGAGAGAGAGAGATGAGACGACAATGACGCTGGATGTCCTAATATAGGTGACTGTACAAACAAACTTTCTTTCCATACTGGAACAAGTTTAGCTTTAAATGACTGACTTTTGAAGACTGTACAAGTGTTTAATAGCAGTGCTAATGAATTACATAACACTAATGAATTTATGGGTAATATGAGCTATGCTGACAATGTGAACGCTTTGGAAAATATTAAGTTGAAATACAAGAGTTTAAAAATTGACAACACATACTTGAAAGAATGTGTAGAAAGGGGAATTGTACCAAAAGGACTCAGAGTATGGAATTATCCAAATAATACACATGAAGGTTTGGACTTTCCCAAGGAACTTTTGGTTATCTTCGGTAATTGTAGTCTTGAGATTTTGAGAGCAAGAAACAATTGTATGAAAAAATAGAAGTGATAAACCAAAAAAATTACTAATGACATGCCTTTTACTGTGGAAGAATATAAGAAAGTGTAATATGATGCCAGAGAATATGTGGACACAAAATGTACTGTCATTATTAATTGTAAAAAAAAAAAAAAAACTTGAAAGGGATAAAAAGGAATATTTATAACAAAGAAGTTACCCAAAACCTAGGGGCAGTACTTACAATGTGAGAAGTGAGAGGAGATCTGGTAATAACAGGGATTATGTAACCAGTAATAGAGATGTAGAAGTAAATGATTTTGATACAAATGAATATTCTTTAAACTACCCGGACCCTTTGGAATACCCCTCTTATGCAGGTCAGAGAGGCTAAAGAACAAGCATCCCCAGAAATACAACCATTATGAGGGGAGGGGAGAAGAACAAAGGAGAATGTGAATTTAAATATGAATGTATCAGAAACTGACAAAATCATTATAAATGGTTGTAGGTCCATTTTGAATGGTTACAGTATCTTTAATTAGAGTGACATCGACATCAAGCATGGTCACTTTGGGTTGTTCACTAAAGGGGCCAATTTTATTTCTCAATGTAAAGGTACTGTAAGTAAATTAATTATTGATCTGAAATTGTTCCTAAGGGAAAGGAATCTTAAATTATTATTGGTAACTAATAACCATCAGAGCTTGAATAATGACCTTAGGAAAAGAAGTGTATACAACCCCCCCCTCCACCCTCAGTTGAAAAACTTTAAAACTGTAGTAGAAAATGAACTTAGAAATGGTGTCTTGGGCAATATAATTATGTCCAGTTTAACACCCAATGAAAGAAAGGTAATGGATGACCTTAAGAGTATAATACCAAACACAAGTGCCAAAGTAGATCAGCAAATAACACAGGAAACCAACAGGTAAAAAACTTTATGTAGAAAGCAGCAGAGCTTTCGGATACAATCCTTTATCAATACTAACATATGTAAGTATACCATCACTTTATATAGGTCTAACAACAAATCATGTGACCAGCAGCCAAATAATCACATGATAGAATTAAAGAAACACAAATCCAATAAAATTTCAAACATATTCTCAAACATATTTAAAACACAGATTAAAAACACAATTTAAAACACATCAAAGCCTAGATCTACTACGCTGTGTTTCTTTAATTCTATCATGTGATTATTTGGCTGCTGGTCACATGATTTGTTGTTAGACCTATATAAAGTGATGGTATACTTACATATGTTAGTATTGATAAAGGATTGTATCCGAAAGCTCTGCTGTTTTCTACATAAAGTTTTTTACCTGTTGGTTTCCTGTGTTATTTGATGACCTTAAGAGTAACCGGAATGTTAGAGTCATGAGACCTGACAAGGGTGCAGGTATGGTTTTAATGGATAAGATTGACTGTGAGGCCAGAATGCTAAATTTGATTGGCGATACTGATGAATACACTAGGGTCTCCCTTAATGAAATCCATGTAGCCTACCATAATATTTACATCACATTAAATGTTTTTTTACTGGAAGACTTCATTGACCAACAGGATTTTAATTTTCTCTACAATAATAAGCCTAGAGTTGCAGCAATTTTCGGTATCCCCAAAGTCCATAAAAATGTTATGGATCCCCCCTTACATCCAATAGTAGCAGCAAAAGGATCAGTTACAGCTCTGTTAGCTAAGCTTTTGTATGTAAAGTTAAAAACTATACATTTGAGGGATTTTAATGTCCTTAAGTACTCTTGGGACTTTTTTGCGAAATCAGCACAATTCCACAAACAAGGTAAAAAACACGAAGGAAAGCAGGAAGCTAGGAGTACGTCCACCACTGTTTTATTGAATCAGATAACCATAAACGCTTTTGTCAAGTTCATTACAAGACTTCATCAGATAAAAAATGAACTGAAAAGCCAAGTTTAAAAGCCCTTCCCATATCACATGATCCACCTCAAAGTTGATTAACTAATTAACTGATTAAAATCAACAGCAGATGTGCAAAAGAAAAAAAAGGAAAATAAATCACATTATACAACATCTAAAAAAAAATTGTACAGGTAGGCATTCTCTGTTTGAAGCTTCTGAACTTTCATAAGCTTGTACTGAAAGAGATCCAAGCTCTCTTTCAAAATTCAATTGTAATTAACTGCCACACTTTGTGGTAAAGAAATTCTCTGTTGTAACCATTGATTTAAGCCTTCCAAGTATTGCGGCAAGCCAATATGGGAATTACTTTCCTCATGGCCACTATTTTCCAGTACATTGTGTGATTGCAAGGGGGGAGGTAAATTCCTGGACTGATTAGTTTGGAACTGCTGAACTTCAGAAACTAACACATCCACTTTCTGTGTTAGTTGTTGGATTAAAGCAGTAAGTGCTCCTTTACTGCTAGTCGGTTAATCCACAGGAAAAAGCATTGGAGAGGCAGCCCCATGTCCAGAAGACATCTGTGCCTTCTAAACAAACTCATATCAGTACAATTCCACAAACAAGGTAAAAAACACGAAGGAAAGGAGGAAGCCAGGAGTACGTCCACCATTGTTTTATTGAATCAGATAACCATAAGCGCTTTTGTCAAATTCATTACAAAACTTCATCAGATAAAAAATGAACTGAATGAACTGAAAAGCCAAATTTAAAAGTCCTTCTCATATCACATGATCCACTCCCAATTTGATTAACTAATTAACTGCTTAAAATCAACAGTGAATGTGCAAAAGAAAAAAAGAAAAAAAATCACATTATTCAACATCTTAAAACACATAAATTTAAAACTTTAAAGCCATGAATATGTATATATATATATATATATATATATATATATATATATATATATATATATATATATCATTATGTGAAGAACCATAATAACTAAATCTATCTAGGTTGTGCTTTAATTTTTAATACACAGCCAATAGATGCTAGTTCATTTATACCAGGAAAACCAACAGCATTTAAAATTAATATCCAGTAAATTTCCCAGTTTTCCAGAAACAACTGCCAAGGTCCACCCCCTTTATTCTGTTTGACCTGCTCAATTGCAATGAATTTAAAATAATGTTCAGGAAATTCCAGGATGTGCCTATAAAGTGCATTTGTAGTTTTTTTTTTTAACCGTATGTCATAATTATGTTCATAGATGCATTGCTTAAGCATCCGCTCAGTTTTGCCGATGTAAAAGACAGGACATGACTGACCCAATGCCCCATAAACTACCCAGGTACTGTTACAGTTGTAATGTCTTTTCATCCTAAAGCTGAAACCATTAATTTCAAACAGTTCCCCCACATAAATGAATTTACAAAAATGGCACATGCCACATTGGTACATACACCTAACTTGGGCATTGTCAACTTCGATTATAGGTCTTTCCAACAAATTTTTAATGTTTAGTGCCATTCTCCGCACAATAAAAGGTATTGTACTAACTTTACCTATAAACTCACCATCCCCAGTTAGAATACCCCAGTTCTTTTGTAAGATTTCTTGAATTTGCTGGTGCTCAACAGAATATCTGGTAATAAAGGACAGTCTAAAACTAACATTGTTAGTTATTTCCATCCCATGCCCTTCCCTGTCAAGTGTAGAATTACTAGTAACAGAACAGTTTTGAGGGTTTATCAAATTTTCAATCAATATGGGTGAATAAATACCCAGATGTCTCTTAACCACTACTTATTTTTTAATTTACTGTACAAAAGCTACAGGGTAGTACCACTTTATGAGCATGTCTTCCAAAAGACTACATTCCCCAAGAAAGGAATCAAAATTAGAGACCATCCTTGCAGCTCTAACAAATTGTCCTTTGAGCACCATGTTTTTCTGGTGGAGGGAGTGAAAACTGTCAAAATACAAGAATCCGAGTATGTGGGCTTCCTATAAATGCAAGAAACGTATCTCTCATGCGCCACATCCTTTTCTAATCTTACATCCAAATAACTGATGCTGTCATTCCCCACTACATGTGTAAGCTGAAGAAAATTTGTTGTCTTGTTTATATAATCCATGAAATTAATAACACTGTTGCTGTCACCCTTCCAAATAAAAAGCAAATCTTCCAGATATCTGAAGTAAAAAAATACAGTCATTAAACCCAGAATAACCAAACAGAAATCTTCATTCCCACTCACATGTGACAATGTTGGCATATAGTGGCCCACAAGAGGCTCCCATAGCAACACCTACTTGTTGAAAAAAATACTGTTCGTCAAAATAAATATAATTATTTTTCAACATAATTTCCATCATTTCTGTGTAGGTGTTGATACAGTCTTGTTCAATCTTTTTCCTAAACAGATACTCACTGAACCAATCCAACTCAATTTCATCTGGAATTACAGTGAATAGATCTTTTATATCCACCGTAAAAAATATGAGACCACTATCAAATACAACACTATTACATTTGGAAAGAAAGTCCCATGAATCGGTACAGAGATGTACCTCTTGTCTTAATAAATTTTTCAGTTTAACATCCAAAAATTTTGCAGTGGAAGAAGTAACAGAGTTATGAGCATCCACAATCAGATGGAATGGTGGGTCTACAATCTGTTTATGTAATTCAGGAAGTCCAGAAATAGTGGGGATAGTAGGGGCATCCATTTTTAAATATTTGTATTCAGGTAAAGAAATACGTCCTTCCATGAGCATATCACTTAGTTGAACCTTGATCCTATTATAGGCGATATTTACCTCATTCTTAGAGATTTGACAGCACGTGTTAGTAAATAAAATCTTGTACATACTTTCAACATAATCTTATACATCAAGAATCACAACTCCCCCACCCTTGTCAGGTTGTATAATCCTGACATTTTGTTGTCATTTCAAGGACAGAATTTCCCTTTCCTCAGGTTTTAAATTGCTTGAATAGGCATAAGGCCCTTTAAATGAATGTCTAAAGTCAAACTCACAAACTTTCTCAAAGAATTGCAGGCTGGAGTGAGTTGGTGGGTTACAAACACTAGAAAGCCTCAAGTCATTGTTGAGGTCCATCCCACTGTTACTAAATAAAATACTTAAATTCATTTTGCGAACAAAAAGTTTTAAATCCAGAATTAACTGGGAAAGATTTGATCCAAAACTAGGGACAAAAGTAAGCCCCTTGGCAAATACATCAGCAATGCCACCAGAGTACTCAAAAGAACTGTAATTAAATACCTTAAAGTCCCCGGTACTATTAAACAGAATGCATGGTTCATTGCTCTAATCAGGCCTAAGCCCTTGTATAATTAATTCCATGTTTGGTTCCATCTCCAACCCCTCGGTTGGTTGTAGGATGAATTCCTCCTCTGTTGTCCCATTGGCTCTATTGTGGTTTTATTTCCTGGTCCATTGGTCTGTTCCTGTTATTGTATTCCCAAATCCTCTCGGAATGCCTCTGGCCCACTGAATCTAAAGGGACGTCATTGCCATTCTGATTTTGTTGATTGTTATTAATAATTTCCTCATCTTGGTTGGCTGGATGGTCATTAAAATGCGAGTGAATGCCCCATTGCTGTGACTCAGGTAGCAGGGGATGCACCTTCCCACATGAATATACATCAGCGTCCCATTTTAATTTATGCAGTTTACGAGATTTTATGTTATTAATGTTGTCAATATTATTAATGAGGTAAATATTGCCTACAATAAAATCAAGGTTCAACTAAGTGATATGCTCATGAAATGACATATTTCTTTACCTGAATACAAATATTTAAAAATGGATGCCCCTACTATCACCACTATTTTTGGACTTCCTAAATTACAAAACCAGATTGGGGACCCACCATTCTGTCCAATTGTGGATGTTCACAACTCTGTCACTTTTCCCATTGCAAATTTTTTGGATGTTAAACTGAAAAATATATTAAGACAATAGGTACATCTCTGTATCGATTCATGGGACTTTCTTTCCAAATGTAATAGTGTTGTATTTGATTGTGGTCTCATATTTTTTACGGTGGATGTAAAAGATCTATTCATAAAATTACATGCTGCCAGGTTACAGCAACATCATTTTATTAATTCACTCATGAGAATACAAAAAAATGTTTTCATACACATAATATTTTAAATCAAGGTATAGCTTTTTACTGTTGCATTTTCTCAAAATGACCACTAGAGGGTCTTTTACCATTGTAAAAAGATTTTAGTGACTGTTTTTACTATATATATATATATATATATATATATATTTTTTACATACACACAGAATATCACCCACTGTTTTAAGTATAACATTTTGTGTTTTAAATGTGTGTTTATTTATATATTACATAAATTTTATGTGATATATTTTATTCTGTCACATTCTATCCTGCCACAATTTGATATATGAATTAGTTGCAATGTGATTGGATGGGCATCATTTATTTATTTATTTATTTAGAAGTATTTAAACTGTTACTTGTGAGATGCATTCATCTATGCATCTGAGTAAGTCTATTTTGATGAAAACATACTTTTGGATATAAGCGTTTATGTTTTAGTTTGTGGAGGTCTGTCTCTGAAAAAAAAAAACAGTGTGCTGTAATTCGTCGGGCTCTGTGCTGTACTCTTACAGTTTATGGTCTTTTCTACAGCACCTGCTTCCATTATCTGTGATTTTGGAACTGGAAAAAAAAACAAACACACACACACACACACACACACACACACACACACACACACACACACACACACACACTATTCCTGCAGCTAAACAATGATGGGCAAATGACCTGAAAATCACAGACAACACAGCAACTGTAAACAAAATAATTTGGGGCAAATGAGTTTAATGCCAAAGAAAGAAAATCTAATAAATTCACTTAAGAGTAGATGAACAGCAAAAACAGAGAAATATAAAATAATTAAATATATCTAATTCATAAATACAATTACTCATGCAAGACAGAGAAGGAGGATGGAGAATGAATTAACATCTTGAAAGAGAGGCAGCAGTAACAAGGCAAGGTATTTGTACTACATAGTAAGACTTAAAGATATACTGTTAAACCACATCCGTGTCAGCCTACTTACTTTAGGCACTTTGAGGATGTATAAGAATTGCTTCATGCTTACAGACAGCCCTTTATTATTACCAGACACACAATCCACCTGTGAGAGATGAAGGTACATATTCAATATCACACCACGCTACAAAAATAAATAAATAAACAGTATCACACCACACTACAAAAATAAACAACTTCAATAACTAGCTCAGAAATTGGTGTCATTGTGTACGTTCAAAACGAGCAGCAATGCTACCTCATTCACCAGGAATGGTTTAAACCAGTGTCCCCGGGGTTGTTTTTCATTGACAAGTTTGTTTTTTACGCTAGACTGCTTTTCTTGGCAAAGTCAGTCTCCCACACCTACCAGCCTGATAGTGTGGGGTTGTTCCTATATTAATGTTGATCTCGCAATGCGCCTAGCCTAATGAAGAAGTTGCCTACCAACAAGTATTTCCTAACCCTCGAAAACACAGGTACCTCTATAATTACAGAAATGTAGTTCCAGTGTTATGATAACCCCTCTTCTCTACCTGGTTTAAATGCCAACTATTTGTTTATATTGTTTTCTAAGTGTGGCTTTGTCTCTGTTAGATGGTTACATCTGTGGCTATTCAAAAACCTATTACCCATGAGCCTAATCCAGCAAGATATCAACCTAAGAGTCTTTAATATCCTAACAAATACCCACAAGTCCTCCTCTATATTCAACCAGTTACAGAACCCCATCCATGATAACTGTAGTCCATGAAACCTACCTCAAAAATATTGTAATCCTACACTATTTAATCTAATGCAATCAGTCTTTGTGATTTCTAATATCTGTACATAAATTATCTAATATACGCAGAAAATATGAAATGTATCATATGGTTTCTAGACATTCAGCATCACATGTCCTGACCAGTTAGCACCTTCCGCTGTTAGGTTTTAAACTTCTACATCTAGCTCTTACGAATATTGATATCAGCATCAACCCCTTTTTTCCCATTTTATATATGGGGTTGAGATGTCACATCAACAGCGATTATCATCTAGAGTCAATGTTCACAACACCCGGTGGCTAGCACTGACGCATTCTTAGGAATATATATTATTTTGTGGCTTGCACCGATGCATTCTCAGGAATATACATCATTATGCAAAATGACTGTAGAATACACCTTCTTAGTCTAATGTAACCATTACACAATGTTATGCTCCATAAGATTCTAGCCTTAGATGGTTCACTTCCATCTTCACTAACTTCTCCAATGCTAATGTCCTAACACTACCTTCTGACCTCTCTCTCTATCTCTCTTTCCTATTTACACACTATGTGGTACATTGGTCAATAAGCACTTTTCAGCACTCATTATTTCTGTAGCAGTTATGGGTTTTATGGGTTCAGGTTGCTAGCCTAAGGCTCAACCCTCCCCAGATGGTGTAGCTTCTGACCTAATGTATTTTAAACACCCTCATTCCCATTAGGACCAAATAGATAAGATGTCTTTATGACCGACTTTTATTCATACCTAAACTCTTTTTTTGAGACTTCTGTCAACACTTATCACAGATGCAATGCAAAGTATAGAAACACTTCACCCTCCAGTGGAAAGTTTGCATCAACAAAATCTACAAAAAGAGAAAACTATTAGCCCTCAGAAAGAAATTCAGTTCTCGTCACTCTAAAATTAACCTCAATAGGACAGAAAAAAACTAAGACAAAAGATCAAGGCCTGAAAAGCTAACTATGAATTATAAGTTAATACCACATCCAAATATAACCATAAAACCTTCTTTAACTGTGTAAGAATCTCAGAAACAACCACTGGTGGCAGGCTGAAATAGTGCTAAACAGTTTCCACACCCATGCTGACCTTGAGGATGTCAGAAGCATACTTGGCAGATACATTTATCGTCTATTAATCTTATCCTCTCTACTCTCTACATGCATTCCAACCCACAACATGCAGTCAGCGCCTCTCTAAGATTACTACAGAGCAAGTACTAAAAAATAATAAGGTAAAAAGATAATAACTTAGAGCACCCTGTCCACAACCAGAATCACCAGCCCTGTGGGTCCAGACATTAATAAGGTAATAAGGTAATGACTTATGGTACCCTGTCCACAACCAGAATCACCAGCCCTGCAGGTCCAGTCAATACACAGGGTGTCTTCTTGTTAATATGACAATACACAGGGGTGTCTCCTTGTTAATAAGAAACACTGCCTTGCAGGCTTCCCTGTGAATACACTGCCTTGCAGGTGCCTTGTGAATACATTGCCTTAAAGGCTTCCTTGTAAGTACGCTTCCTTGCAGGCTTCCTTGTGAATAAACTGCCTTAAGAGCTTCCTTGTGAATACTGTCCCTTATAGGTTCCTTGCAAATACACTGCCTTGCAGGTTCCTTTCTAATCTACTTCACCTCATCACCTCTTTGGGTTAAGATCCTGAATCTTGTAGAACAGATGCTGTGGTCCTGTACCACAAGTATGGCCCCAATACTACAGACAGTTTCACCTTATCAGCCTCATTTGCAATGTAATGGACTGCACCATCATGCAATGATATTGGCAGTTTGAAATCTCTCAACCAAAACCAGTTTGTCTTTGTGAAAGGCAGATCCTGCATAATTAACCCAGCTGGCTTTTCTGAAAGAGCTGCAGAGGCATTAGATGAAGGCATATTGATATCTAGTAATAGTTTTTGACACTATCCTACACTATATTGTTATTAATAATTTGACCCAACTAATAATAAAACCATATCTAACTGGTTAAATAGCTGACTAGCAGCCAGAACCCATGCAGTCATGGCTGGACACATATTTTATTACTGATGTTCTGCAGGGCTGTAAATCTATTTGGCATATGCTTTCCCAAGCTGACATCATGGAGCTCTAGCTAACAGTTTGCTAATGCCTGAAACTTGGGGTTGTTGTAAATACAAGAGAAGACACCCACATCAACCAAGAGCCCCTTACCAATACAAATTTATGGTGTTAGGATCATGGACTAATATTTAATGCAAAATATGTAATATTGTACTCTTTGGGAAAAACCTGTACCTCCAACATAAATGATATTGTTGTAGACCTAGTCATATTACAGCCAGCAATCCTCCTTTGAACACACTGTATCAATTGTCAACAGGAAATTCTTCAACCTAGTCTGATTAATTAATAAAGACATTTGACCTATGAACCTATATCCTACAGATCCAAACCATTACTGTCTTACTGAATAACAATGCATGTGGCCAGCCAGTGTGCTTGCTGAACAGCTCCACATCATGGCCACAGTAGGGATCTGCAGGACGATTGTGTTAAACCAAACTGTGGCCACAGTAAAGCATAAGCAGCTGTAATAAACATTGATTTATTCTTAAGCATTTATATTATTTGTTGTGAAACCAAAACACTGATTTATTATGAAGCATCTATATTATATGTTGTGAAACCAAGTGCACAGACGGTAACACTGAGGTACTGATATATTGTTATTGCTGAAGGCAACAGTGATGCAGTGAACTGTCTAATGGAATAAACTATGGTTAGGATGTTTAAGGGTGGTGTGTGTGTGAAGAGGTTATAGTGCTGCAACAGAAACAACAGAAAGTGGCAGAACACTGCAAACAGCACTGCTGACCAAAGCAGAGATGCAGAACCCAGTGGGAGAGGGTGTATGACTCATCCATACAGAAATTCATCAAAAATTCTTGAACATAAAACAAATGAAACTGAAGCAGGATGGGTAAGTTATGGTAAAGGATCAAGACCATACCTTTGTACAGCATTCCAATATATAATTAGCATTTCACTTGTGTTCCAGTGCAGAGGGACTTTGAACCTATTACACATTAGGACTGCTTGCAGTGGTGCCATATCAGGGCACTTTTACACATTTGCAGATGGGAAAAGATGAGTCTTAAGGGATTTGTACCCAAGACTAATATTCTCCTAAGCATTGTACTAACAAGGTGAGTCACTCAAAGCAAAGGTGTCTGCAAAGCACATATCAGGAAAGTTTAAGACATTTGCAGATTGCAAGGAGAAAACAAAAGTCGTCTCTCAAGTGATTTGATCATGAGCATACCATTCTCCCAAGCACTGCAGTAACACATTGAGCCTCAGAAGGACTCAGAGTAAAGGTGCAAGTGAAATACTTATCATGACAGCTTAGGAGATTTGTAGAGGGGAAGGCAAAAACACAAGCAGACAGCAAAAGATTCAAACCCAGTACTGCTAATGTCCCAGATATTACACAGTTGATGTGACTGATTGCACCTGAGGTGAATATATGTAAGAAATGACATCAGTTAGACTTGTTTTTTTCTATACAACTGGTACCATTTCTCATCTGTTGTACATGGGCATCACTGACAGTGTTGGTGAGCTATTGCTCATCTTATGTTCACAAAGAGATGTGTTTCACAAGTCCTTTCTGTGTGTCTTGTGTTTATCTATTTTTTGAAGAGGTTGAAGGTTAGAATGAGAGTATAGGAAAGAGATGACAAGAGGAAGCAGGCAAAGGGTACAACAAAAGGAGACCAAATAAAGAATGAGCAAGAGAGGTGGGTTAGAAGGAATATATTTATGTTTTTGGGACAGGTACCCATTTTTTAATGAGAAGGGCAAGTTGGGAAAGGAAGTATGAGGAAGGTAAATGGGGGTAGGTTGGGTAGCAGGGAAAGACAAGCAAGACTTACTGGGTGTGTGGGAGCACAGTGAGGGAGGGGAACACAATGATGAAGGAGACATCAGAAAACAGATGTAAGGCAGTGGTTCATAGGCGTATACTAGGCTAATGATCAATATGGCTCTTAAAAGCATAGTTGTGCAACCCAAATGTGACCCCTCAGATTTGATTTATATTTGATTCATTTGGGGTGATTTACTGACTGTTTGTGTCCATTCAAGACATAGGAACCAGACCACGGGTGAATTTCCCATTACCCATCTACTGATCCAAATTGCACTTAAATAGAGCTAGGGAGGAACTCTGCTTCACAGGATAGGGAGCCTGTTCCAAGGAATGGGAATTCTCTGAGAAACATATCTGTCTCTCCAACATGTCCTTTTTATGTTGGATATAAAATTTAGGTCTTTTAATCTAGTAGTTCTGATGCTGTTTTATTTGCACATGTGCAAACATGCATCAGAACAGGGTCCAAGGATGCCTTGTATGTCATGCAAAGATCACCTCTCAGAAGTTGGTATAATACCAAGTACAAAGACAGGGTTCTGAGGTGATCAGCATAGGACATTGTGTTTACTCCCTGTATTATTTTTGTAAGTAACCTTTGTAGACATTCCAGTTGCTGCTTGTGTCTAGTCAGGCACATACTGAAGGGGCATTATACTTTATGGTGGGTTTCATGAGACCTGAGTACAGTGGTATGATGACCACAATGGACCTAGATGTCATGTTGTTTCTTATAAGCTGAGCAACATAGGAGTTTCTTACTAATTTGGACATATGCTGGTTAAAGGCTAGGTTACTGTGTACATGAGTTCCCAGATTCTTGACTAGTGAATCAACTTTTAAGGGTGTTTTATTGATGACATAGTTACCTGGGGTGGTAGACTACCAGAAAGGTTACTATAATGCATTTCTTGGTATTATGTTTTAAGCCATGGCTTTGGCACCAAGTGTCTGTCTGTATTAGACATTCCTGAAGGGTGTTCTCATCTTGGGTGGATTTAATGACTGCTCCCAGTTTGCACTCATCCATGAACTTGGTTGGCCAGAGGCCTTTGACTTTGACATGCAAGAAATGAATGCCAGAAGGGAGTGTGGCCAAAGCAGAACTCTGAGGGACTCAACTGGTGAATGGCCTCTTTGTAATATGGTCTCACTGATTCTAACCTCCTGGGCCCTATCAATGAGCCAAAATAGCTATCCAACATGTTATAAAAGGGTTTATACCTACTTCTATAAGTTTGGTGATAATGCCTGAATGACGTATTGTATCAAATGCCTTTGCCAGAACTAGGTAGGTAGTATGCACAATTTTCCCCTAATCCATTGCCTTGGTAACTTTCTCAAAGAAATCCACCAGATTCAGTAAGCATGACCTTCCTTTCATGAAGCCAAAATGAGATGGATCTAGTGTCTTGAGGTCTTCTATGTTCCTGCTGATAATTTCCATGATAATTTCTTCCATGGCTTTGCAAAGGTTCTCCCTTATGAAGGAGGATGACTGTGTCTGCTGCATTCCTCCATTCACATTGCAAAAAGCCTGCTTTAAGACTATGGTTAAATAATGACTACAGGGGTACTGATAAGAGGCATTAAAGACTATACAGAAGGCATCCTGGGAAGTTGTCAGGGCCCATTGAGGCCATGTTCTTTGCTTTAGAGAGTGCAGCCAGTACATGCTCTCTAGTTATATCTGGAGGGTGTTATGTTTGAGGGTATTATTGGAGGATGGATGGAGTGATTAGGGTGGTAAACCCAGAACTGAATTTATCTGCTAACAAGTTTATTATATCACCAGGCTCAGTAAATGGAGCACCATTAACCACCAGTTCAGCATATTGCTGTGTGCTACCCATGAGATTTCTGACACAGCTGTAGAAGACTTTATGGTTATCTTTCACCTGGGAAGATACTGTAACCTTAAAGTTGTCTTTGCTTGACCTAATTAGCCCTTTTAGCTGCCTATTTACTTTTCTGAAATAGCTTTTATCTTCATGGGAAATACCCTGCCTGATTTCTGCCATATTTTTTCCCTTTGTTGTATATCCTTTTTAAGTTGGAAAGCCACCATGGTTGTTTGTTTCTAGGACTAGTTCTGAGCTTACTTCTGCTAAGGTACAGCAGCCTCTGTGTAGCCATTGGCATGCTTGTACAGAGTTTCTGAGAGCAATTCAGCATAGGCTGATTTGTTCTTGGGGTTTGGAGGGGGATTGAATTTTGACAAGTCATCATTTAATAACAGGTAATTTGCTTTTGAATAGTTGCTAACTGTTACTGGTTTTAATGGGATGACAGAGTTGAGTTTGATTTTGGAGGAGACAGCTTTGTGTTTTGATCTTACCAGAAAGAATGAGACATGGGGGACAGAATCCAATGTTCTCTCATATTTGCGAGCATGAGATCCAGTATGTTGGAGCCTCTAGTGGGCATATTCACTATTTGGTCAAGGGTGTTTGTATTTGCAAAGTGCAGAAATCTCTATGCCTGTAGATTTTAGGCTGTATAGGACCCCCAGTCTACAGAGGGGTGATTAAAGTCTCCCATGAGTAGAGGGTATTAGGTTGTATGGTAAGTGTTTCCAGTAGGACCAAGTATGCATTGTGAGCTTTTTGGGACATGGAAGGTGACCTATAGCTGGCTAGGATATGGTACAGGATCTTGTCTATGATGACCTACACAGGAGGAACCCCAGCATGTCATCCTGTTTGACCACCCACGAGGTATGCTTGTTATTGATGTATGTTGAGGCACCTCAACCTTTGACCCTTGTCTATGCAGCTACTGATCTAAAAGTTTGGAAAGCACTGAAACTTGCACTGCAGGGGTACTGTCTGCTGCTTTAGTGTCTTGGTAGCTGCACAGATATCTATGTTCTTGAGTGTGAGGAGTGCTTAGAGTGTGTAGTTTTTTTTTTTCTTTTTTTAGGCTCCAGGCATTGAGTAGTAACATTTTGAGGTTTTGTTGAGTTGATTTTCTATGTCAGTAGGTTTGATAATTTGGCATTTCCTAAAAAGGTACTATAGTGGAGGACACAGCCTCAGCCAACATTTGAAAGCCTAGAGAGCAAAGGTTCAGAACATCCTTGGCAAAGCAACCTGGGCTGCTGACCATGTCATCCAAAGCTGACAAATATTGGATCCTCCTAGAATGGCACCAGAAGGACAGCCAGTTGTTGAAATCCATCATTTTTTGCTCATCTTGTGGCATCAGCCCCATTGATGGTAATATGCTGCACAGTGCAAGGTTTATACCAGCCTGAGATACATAGTCTGAAAGCTCCAAAATGACTCGCTTCATATAGTCCAAGGAGGTAAATCTCAGGTCATTTACACCTACATGGACTATGATGGAATCATACTTGTTTCTATGGCGTAATGACTTGAGTGCATGTGTGATTTGGCAGTGCTTGGATCCAGATAAGCAACTAACAGCTCCTGCCTTACCACAGGCTAATCCTCCTATGCTCACTCCCTATACTGCCTACCCATCCAGGTATTTTCTCATCACTATTGCTACAAATTCTCCCTGAGCCCACCCCGACTAAATATTCCATGTATTAATCCCATGCTTGCTACCTTGCCAACACTGCTTATACAGAACTGTGCACAATGTGAACGTATCCCATGTTTGCTATCTTGTCAACACTTCATTTAGGACACTGTGTACAAGGTTAATTTATCACATCTCAAGTCCAACAATCCTATTCTGTGGATCAATTGTTGCCTTAACTGTCTTATGTTATTGTAAATGTAATTGTATATTAATGTCTTAATATTACTGTACAGTGAACAAATGCTGTGTCTGACAATGTATACATTGTACTGTTGTGGAGCTTTTCTCCCCAGGCATCAGCTGAAAACAGGCTCCTGGCCCAGTCAGACTCTCTCGGGTAACAAATGTAATAAATAAATAAACAGTTATCGTCTCCTTATTCAGCCTGCTTTGAGGGGCATCAAGCAAGCAATAATGCCCAACAGGGTGTGTGCTATTGTGGAAATAACACCCACCCAGAAGCTGCAGGTGGAGAGTCTCTGCACCCCTGGGCAGGCATTATTCCCACAATAACACACACCCTGGAGGGCATTATTGTACTTAGAGAATTAGCTGCCTGTAAAATTGTTGTTTTACTTACATATTTTTTTATTACTATATTCTTTTTTTATATATTTTTGATGTAAAATAGGTCCTCCGCCTAAGGTTTCAAACTTGCTGTGGTATATGTTAATGGTGTTGGAGAAAGCATCTTACATCCAAAATATAACACTTTAAAAATTATCCTGGTATTTACTTTACATTTTGGTCCCTTACTCCTAAAATGTTTGGTTTATTGTCAGTCACTGCAGATTGAAGTTACTAAATAATGACATACATTTGAGATTCATTTACAGATTCTCAAAAGCTTGCACGGAGTTGTAGAGTAGTGTAAGACGTCAAACAGGCAATATATCTGCCGTGTGATCCAGGAACAGCTGGCAGGGCTGTGCACGAGAGCTGCTAAAGCTACTCTTGCATGGACAGCATCATGGTATGCAAATTACCTCATTTGCTGGTGAAAGCTATGCAAATTAGGTAAATTTGCGATCCAGGAAACACTAACTTGTCCGTGGAAGATTAGTGTTATCTGCAGAAATGTACTCAGTTGGTAACAGAGTACCGTTCTGCAAATAGCTAAACAGAGCTATGACAGCTCCAAATAAAGGATGCATACAGTTGGGGAAGCATGCCAATGGCCAAATATAAGGCCATTGGCATTTATAAATGTTTAAAAATATAAACAATCTAACTTTTTTTTCCCCGATCTCCGATGTTTAAGCATAGCGCAGCACCGCGCAAATGTGCGGCGCTTATAAAAACAAGAAAATAATTTTAAAAAAAGCCAAAAATAGGCATTTTCACTAAAAAGCTTATTCTGCCAAGCAGGTGAATTGCAGGCTGAAGACAACATGGCCACTGAGTAGTGGTTGCTAAGGGGGGGAAGCTCAGTGTGAGAGATGTAACCATGCATTACTAGGCAATCCTATGCAAATGAGGATAAGGATAGTGAATCCCAATTTTCCCCAGCATGTGAGTCATGTCCCAAGGGTGTAAAAGTAGGAGTAGGTGAATAGAATATAGGTGACATTGTGAGGGTTGTGTCAGACAGGCTGTAAGCTAATTGGAGGACAGTGGCTTGTGTTTGCCCTGAGTTGCTCAGGATTGCAAGAGGTGTGCCTGCAGTTGTCCTATTTGAAAACCTCAAACCCAAGGTGCACTCTGTTAAAAGATAGGAAACTCCTTGCAAACATGCACACAGCGTGTGACCATGTGTACGTGTGTTTGCACTTGTTTGCGCAGCGCTTCCCCCCGGGCGGAAACAGAAAGGCAAAAGGAAGGAAAAGAAGTAGTAGGAAGTTAACCAAGAAGAACTAGCAGAGCTGCCAGGTGAAATATATCAGAATCAGCCAATTACACAGGCAGCAGACTAGCCCAGCCCAGCCCAGCCCAGCACTTTAAACTCTGCAAACAGCATGGCCCCCTGTTTTTTCCCAAGAACTCTGCGACAATGCAGTATACAAAGAGGGAAAGCTTAAAAAGCTTAAGTCAGACAAAATGTTAGGGGCTACTCTTGCTATCATAAAACCAACATGTGCAAGGTGCTGAGGGTGGTGGTGTTGTGAATGCTGCTGAGCAACCCACAGTGAGGAGATGAAAAATATTGTACAGACCCAGGGTAACCTACCAGGGGCTACATGAGCTGGAGATAGTGGAGCACTATAGGGTGGACAGAGACCTCCTACAGCAAATTGTTGAGCTGTGCCAGCCATGCCTCACACACAGAACCAACAGAGGGGAACCCATCTCAGTGGATACCAAGTTATGTGCTGGCATAAGTATACTAGCTACAGGTACCTTCCAGAGACCAACTGGTGATATGATGGGGATTTCACAGGCATCAGCATCCAGGGTACTCCACCAGTTCCTGGATGCCATGTCAACACATGTCAGTGACCACATATATTTCCCCAATTATCATGAGGCATTGGCCAGCAATATGCGTCTTTTTCACCAAATAGCAGAATACCCTGAGGTAGTGGGTGCAATGGACTGCACGCACATACGCATCAAAGCACCACTCAGTGAGCAAGGTAGGGTCTATATCAACCGCAAGGGCTTCCCCTCCATCAACTGCCAGGTTGTGTGTGATGTCCAGGGCATAATAATGAACGTGTGTGCTGGGTGCCCTGGAAGCTATCACAATTCCCACATCTGGCATTTGACACAGCTGTACCAGAGACTTGCCAATGGGGACATCCCTGATGGTCACCTAGTGGGGGATGCTGGATACGCACTGGAGCTGTGGCTGATGACACCCATCAGAAATGCACACACACCTGAACAAGAACTCCATAATGAGGTACATGCACAAACAAGAAACATAATTGAGCGTGTGTTTGGGATGCTCAAGTCATGGTTCCGGTGCCTGGACACATCTGGTGGAGCCTTGCAGTACTCACCAACTACATGTACCCAAATTGTTATGGTATGTTCCATGCTAGACAATATGATCCTGTGGAAACAGCCGCAGTAGGAACAGCATGGAGCAGGGCCAAACAGCCCCACCACCATTGCCAAGGCTTGCACAGGCACAGCGTAACTCGGAGAAGGAACAACCTGAGCCTGCCCCAGTAGGCAGAAGGAGGCATGCCCAGTATGTCCTGGCCTTGGCAAAGAGGCAACGCATAACACATACACTGACTCAGTAGGAACCCTGGAAATTACACCTCTTTCTGACTCGCACATACAGTAAAAGGGATGCCTAACTTGACACTACCTGTTTTCAAACATGTATAGGGAGTGTACTATGTGCATCCAACATAGGCAACCCTGCTGCACCACCTGAGGCATGAGTGCCCTATTTTAAGCAATATAAAGCACCGCTAAGCACATTTTACTAGTACTGAGCATACTTAAATACAGTTGTGCATAGCTGCGCACCGCACTAACCAGCGCAATGTTGGGCAACATCGGGCAACATTGGGCAATGTTGGGCAAAGTCGGGCAAGTTGAGCAAAGTCAGGTAAACATCCTCACACCTGCTTTACTGTTCCTTAACCAGTCAGGTCTGCCCAGCAGGAAAATAAAAAGCAGTGACAGGGCTTGAACTCAGGATACTGTGCACTATAGTCACAGTACTGAACCACTAAGCCATGACAGCATTTCACTGGCAAAAACACAACTTAAGACACTCATACATACCAGTTGGGGGGGATCACATACCTAACAGTCACAGCCAGCAGGAGAATTGTAGACAAAAGCAAACACAAATGTTGTATCATGCCCTCTGAAGAGGCATGTGAGTAACCTCCCCCCAGGCCTATGCAGACAGATAATAGCAGGCCAGGCAGTGTGATGTGGGTTGGGTAGGCTATGAAGTCACAAACTAATATGCGTGTAATTGGAAGCTAAGGTCTGTAGTGCAGTGGTATGCCTCAAGCCAGTATGATAGGGAACAGTACAGACTGAAATGAAGTAACTGACATAGCAGTGCAGGCCTAGCAAATATGTATAAGTGCCAGGTGTACCCCTCATCCTATGTACACCCACAGTAACAATCAGGTGTGCCCCCCAGGTAGAAATGTACAAATAATAGCTGTCCCCCCTGTATGTAGAAATGTTGATAAGTCTATGCAAATTGACTCATGGAAGCCCTGCAGGCACAGCGTGCTTCCTGTTGATGTACAACACAAAGGTGAGCCCTGAAGTAAAAAACAACTTGAATTTTCACACACATATATAGTATATATATGCCCATAGTGGGCATGCTCACACACTTAAACAAACAAAGCAAATGTCAGTCAGCAATATATTGAAAGGTCATACTGGGCATGTTCACACACTTAGGCCATGTCTGAGTACAGCAGTGGGCCACACATCTGGCAATTGCAGTTCTTACTCCAGACACATGTCACTATTCACCAATTCTGCCTTGCACACACAGTGATATGAAAACAGACCCATATAATATATTGGACCCCTGTCATAATCAAACTATGTAATACAAGTACTTAAGTTGTTCAAAGAAAGTGAAAATCCAAAGAAGATCAATAAATCTCTGATCAGTATAATCAAGAAACAATGAGCACTCCTAACATTATCTAAGCCATGTTCTGGCAAAAATATTGCAAAAGAGTCCATAGAGAACCATGAAGCTTTCTTTAGCTATGTCATAAATATCAATGTAAACTCATATATTTTCTGAGTCAGTGCAAAGTGTAAATGAATACATGTACATGACTGACATTGTCAACATCTTGTCAGACAGGTTCATGCATATTTACCCCCCTCTCACTGACAAAAGGGCCCATTGCCATACCTGGAGATTGTGAAAAACCAGAAATCACATATACAATGGTTAAACAGCTCTATCAAAACCTAAAAACATGGTGTCTATGGGATGACATGGTGTCCCTGGCTGTGTCATATGTGAACTCCAAAACAAACAGACCCTGCACCTGAACAGTCTGTTGAGACTCACCCTCTTTACAGGATATGAAACTGTTGAATGGGTTACAGCAACATTTGGCACACTCCACAAGTGTTGGTGCACAACAGACCATGGGAACTATTGTCTTATAAGCCTAATACGCCTGATCTGCAAGGCCATGGAGTCCATCATTATGGAACTCATAAACAGAGCTATTGGGAGCCTACAAACACCCAACCATACCCATTTTGGTTTGGTCAGGGGCAGATCATGGCCCCTAAACCTGCTAGACAGTTTTCAAGGCAGTTACCCAGGACATACATCAATGAAATTCTCTCCACACGGCCTACATAGACCTTGAAAAGCCCCTTTCCAACATCCCACACACATGTCGTATCCACAAAATCAACAACCTGTGCATAAACACGTATGTCATCTGATGGATTGCCAACTGGGGCACAGATAGATCCCACAAGGTAAGAATTGTGGTCTCCCTGTTGGACTGTAAGCTGGTAACAACTGCTGTCCCCCATGGCTCAGTCCTGGGACCCCTCCTGTCTGGTGTATACTTTTCAGAAATACAGTCAAACACACGAGGGCTATGGTTAGCAAAGTTTGTGGATGACTGCAAAAAGGTTGTCATAATCAATGTTTGGAACAACAGAGACATCCTTAAAAAGAGTTTCAGTCAGACAGATGTGGTGTCAAAATGATGGCCTCGAGCTACAGTCATACAAATACCACATAGGTGCCAACACCCTAAATATGGAGGTAATAATAAGGGATCTATGGACACATGTGGATAGTCATCTCTACTTCCAGAAACACATTCACAAAGTGGTTAGAAAATCATGCTATGTGTTCCCACAAATTGCCAAGGTCTTTGCATGTAGGTCAAAGGAGGTTCCCTCTACTCATCCGTCATCAGACCCATCAGAGAGTACCACAGCACACTTGCAATGCATCTGACTAGGCACCTTCAGCAGCTGGAAAGACCACTGAAGTACCTCAACAAGATGATTACTGGCCTCAAACAGTTGCCCATGCAACAAGACTGAAGTTAACTCAATCTGTACTCTGTGGCATACTGTCTACTCAGGCGATCTCTGCCCAACAGACAGGTCCATGTCCAATGCAGAACTGATGTACATGATCTGTCTGAAGTAAACCCAAACTCACTGTGCCACATGCTCTAGGGATATCATCAACAATAAATAGAACATGTTGGAGGGATACATTACTAACTCACAGACTTCTCTTGCTTTGAAACAGGCTCCCAATGAACATTAAGCTGAGTCTCTCACTGACACTCTTCCAGAGGAGCCTTGATGAGTGTATGTGAAACTGAACTGTCACACCATGGATCACTTCATCAGCTCTACTACACAGAGGCATAGGGAACTAACCCCATGTGTACTGATAGCTGCACACTCTGGCCATACTAATATATGCCTTCAGACAGATAGCCTATTACCTACCTAAGTACCTATATATATATATATATATATATGTAGGGGGAACACAGTATAACAAGCCATAGATGGATGGGCAGAGATGTGTGTAAGAGGGTGACCATGACAGGGAGCCATCCAAGACTGTCCCACCCAGCACACATCCCAATGGCACAAAAGACATGAGGTGCACATCTCGCCCACTGTACAGAATAGCCACCAGTATCTGTAAGCATTACAGTGTATATGGTGCATGTGCCCGTTGTACAACATGACTGTACAATGAAGTACACATCTACTATCTGTAGACATGTACCTGTCACATAGGTTCATAGGTATGTAGTAGACTATCTTCACGAAGACATACATTAGCCTAGGCAAGTTGTGCACCTTTCACCACCCCATTAGGTAGTCTCCTAAGCCCTAGTTCTAATAGTCAGTACCCTAAGCCCCTTTCTAGTGGGGCTGCTGATGTGATGTCTGGTGTGAATTGTCTGTTTCCCATCCACTCATCAAGGTTCATATTGAAGAGTGTCAGTGAGGGGCTCTGTTTGATGTACATTGGGACTCTGTTCCACAGTAAAGTAAGTGTCTGGGATGGTACTCTATCCCACCAACATGTTGTATTCATTGCTGTAGTGAGGTTCATTTCCCTGGAGTGTGTAGTGCAACTTAATTTTGTTATCCCTAGATGGAGCATGTTCAACAGTTAGGTGTTTGACATGGCTCTGTATGTCAGGCAGAGTGTGCCTCTGAGTAGGCGGTACGCAACGGAGAACAGATTTAGTTTTACCAGTTGTGTTGCATAACACAACTGTTTGAGACCAGTAATCCTGTTGGTGAGGTACCTCTGTGGTCTCTCCAGCTGCTGGATATGCTTAGTCGAGTACATCCAAAATGGTGCATTGTACTCAATGATGGGTCTGATGACTTAAGAGTAGAGGGACACCACTACCTCTTTTGATCCTGATGCAAACCCTTTGTTGATTAGGTGGGCCACATAGGATTTCCTAATCACTTTGGCAACATGGTTGTCAAAGGAAAGATGACTATCTACTTGTGTCCCCAGATCCCTTATTACCTTGTCAGTTTTTAGGGGGTAAATCCTATGTGGTAGTTTGTGGGTACTTTGTTTTCCCCAAAGGGTATTACTATGCATTCTTTCACATTGAGCTTGAGGCCATGATTCTGGCACCACACATCTGTCTCATAGAGTCCCCTTCTGGAGAATATTTGTGTCATCCGGGGAATCTATTATGGCAAACACTTTACAGTTCCAAGCAAAATTAGTCAACCACACCCCTCCTGTGTTGGCATGTACTTTTGAGAATTCTATACCAAACACAAGGGACCCCAGGACTGAACCCTGGGGGACACCAGTTGTTACTGGTGTAGAGTCTGACATGTAGCCAGCAACTCTTAATTTGTGTGATCTATCTGTGAGCCAGTTTGCAATTCATCTTGTGATGTATGGATTCATGCCCAGGTTGGTGAGTTCATCTATGATACCTGACTGGGGAATGGTGTCAAAGGCCTTAGCAAGGTTTAGGTAGGCTGTGTGGAGCTCCTTTCAATCATCTGTAGCCTGGGTAATTATCTCAAAGAAATCCAACCAGTTCAGGAGACGTGATCTACATTTGATGAAGTCAAACTGAGTGCGCTCAACTGTGTGAAGGTTCCCAATGTCTTTATTGTTGACTTCCATTATGATTGGCCCCATTGCCTTGCAGATCAGACTCATCAGGTTCATAGAGCATGAATGCCAAGGGTCTTTTGTGGCCCCACCCCTGTGGAGTGGGAAGAACGTTGCTGTGCAACATTCTATGGGTACATATCCTGTAGAGAGGATGTAGAGAGAGGTGTAGGTATCTTTGATGAATATGGATACATCCCCACCCTATGTGCTATGATCCAGGTTCTGATGCTGGAAGGTATGGAATGAGTAGTATCCTGGTAGTGTTGGTGGTGCTCTCTGGAGCCTTGAACTAGGTTTCTGTTACTGCACAGATATCAATATTCTCCATACTGAGAAGTGCCTCAAGTGTGTGTATTTAGAGGTTGAGACTTCTGGCAATGAGTAGCACTTAGCTCACTTTGTAGTTATTTGTGTTGGTTACGAGGTTTGGTTTGTCCTGAGTGACCGTGTTCTACACCTGAAGTCAATGCTTCATTGGTCCAATCCAACCATAAGCAAATTACCCTACATATCCACATTCAGCCCCCACCCACCATTAAGGAAACCATGTTAAAAAATTTCTCCAAAGCCAACTTCATGCTTCTTAAGACAGAAGTGGTGAACTTCATGACACCCATGCAGATGGACAATACAGTTATGACTACTGAATCCTACACAATTGCACTTTATAAGCACTTACATGAGTGCATGGATCGTGCTATCCCAAACAGAACCAAGACACTATCCTCCAAGTAAAGGAAGCCAATCTGGTAGTCCCCTGCCATAAACAAACTGTACAACAGAAGGAAGAAACTGTTGCAAAAGAGGGTAGAATCCCATGAGTGGAGGAGCTCCCTGGTCAGCCTCAGTAAGAAGATGCGATCCCTGATAAAATCCTCCAAAGCTAGTTATGAAAACAAAATCACCACTGATTCTAAAGACAACCACAAAGCATTCTATAGCTATGTCAAGAATCTCAATGGCAACACTCAGATCTGCTCTGAGTTACAGCACAATGGCACTAAATATACAAACCCAACTGAAATTGCCAACATCCTGGCAGATAGGTTCAGTGCTAACTTTACCCCCATCTCACCCATGAAAGAGCCCATCTCTATACCGGAAAAATGCAAAGTTCCTGTCATCACAGCTGCACAGGTAAAAACCACACTCTCCAAAGCCAGGAACAAAGCATCCATGGGACCAGACAACATCCCAGGCTGCATTCTACATGAACCACAGAATGAACTGGCACCACACCTAAGTACCATGTTCAATCATAGCCTCACCTCAGGCTTTGTGCCTGCTGAATGGTGCAGAGTGGCAGTTATCCACTACACAAGGGGGGAGCCACCACGGACCCTGGGAACTAGCACCCCATTAGACTGATGAGCCTGGTCTGCAAGGCCATGGAACGTATCATCATGGAACTTATAAACAAAGACATTGGTAATCTCCAAACTCTGGAACCCAGTCAGGTTGGGTTTGTAAAAGGCAGATCATGTCTCCTAAACCTGATAGACTTCTTTGAAGCACTCACCAAAGCCATAGACAAGGGTAAGGTGGTTCACACAGCCTATCTAGATCTTGCCAAGGCTTTTGACACCATCCCCCACTCTGGAATTACAGATAAACTCACTAAACTAGGTATAAATCCCTATGTCACAAGATGGGTTGCCAACTGGCTCACTGACAGAACCTACACTGTGAAAGTAGAACACTCCAAATCCGACTTCAGACCAGTGACAAGTGGAGTACCACAGGGTACAGTCCGGTGTCCTGTCCTGTTTGGTATCCCTGAAGTACAGGCTAACACAGAAGGTCTTTGGCTAATGAAGTTCACAGATGACTGCAAATTAGGAGCCATAATCGAAACTACTAACGATGTGGACATCCTACAAAAGGGCCTCACTGAGACAGATGCCTGGTGTCAAAGCCATGGCCTCAAGCTCAATGCCAAAAAGTGCATTGTCACCCCTTTGGTAAAAACTCTGTACCCATGAACTACAACATAGGCGGTAGTATACTTAACACCGAAAGTGTGATAAGAGACCTTGGGACACAGGTGGAGAGTAGTCTCTCCTTTGATAATCACATTGCCACAGTAGTCAGGAAATCCTTCTACATGGCACACCTCATCATAAAAGGTTTCTCATGCAGAAAAAAAGAGGTCATTGTTCCCCTCTACTCATCACTCATTAGATCCATTATAGAGTACAACGTTCCTTTTGGTATATACCTCACAAGACATCTACAACAACTGGAAAGGCTGCAGAAATACCTCACAAAGAGGATTACTGGCCTGAAACACATGCCCTACACAGACCGTCGCAAAAAACTCTAGCTTTACTGTGTCGCATATCGCCTACTCAGAGGTGATCTCTGCCTAACATACAAAGCTATGTCAAACCCAGAGCTGTTGGACATGCTTCACTTAAAGAAATCCCAATCCCGCCGAGCTACACACTCTAGGGACCTAAACCTTGTCACCACAATAAACAGAACATGCCGGAGGGATAGATTCCTGTCCCAGAGGCTTCCCATACTCTGGAATAAACTACCTATCTATATCAAACAAAGCTCCTCATTAGCCCTCTTCAAGAAAAATCTTGATGATTGGATGGAAAATAGGAAATTCACCCCAGGGATCACTTCTGTGACTCTGCTCAACAGTGGCACAGGAAAATAAATTTCTTGGGTGACAAAAGCCTGGGCACCTTTTTGGCTGGGCTTGTATAGGTCCCAGGGCCAATAGCCTACTACCTACCTATGAACCTTTGAGCCTTGCCTAAAAAAGGTAATATGGGGACAGCAAGAGCCTTGGCCAGTATTCAGAAGCATAGGGGCGACAGGTGCAAACCATCTGTAGCGAAGAAACAAGGCTTGTCTAGCATGTCATCACAGGCAGACAGAGACTGGATCCCTTTTGAATGACACCAGAAACTCAGCCAATTTTTGAAGTTTATCATCTTTCTGTTATATTGCAGTGTCATGTAGGTGAAGGTAAGATGCTATTCAAGGTCAGGGTCATACCAGCCTGGGCTAAATGATCATAGAGCTACTATATATCTGTTGTCATGTTGTCCTGGGAAGTATGTCTCAGATCATTCACATTGACATGTGCAAAGAACACGTCATATATGTACCTGTTCTGGAGTGATGTAAGTGCTTATGTTATGTGGCAGATCATAGCACCTGACAGACAACTGACAGTAACCTTCCCCCTGTCCAGCCGAGTGAGTGGAATATCTGTGTGCCTGACTATGAAGTCAACTATTACTAGTGTGTTGGGTATGTTGTTTTGCCTTAGGGCCTGTCGTGAGGCACACTGCTTTGGTGTATTATGTGTTTTCTGGCGTGTGCTTGGAGGTGCATGTTGCTTGCTTGTCTGCATAGGAGGACTCTCTCTCTTTTTCAGATTAATATTTGTATTCTCTGAGTATGGTAATATGTATTTATGTTGTATAACCCTACTCCTCTTGACTGTATTGTCCAGCATTGGGTTGACAGAGTTTAGCCACCAGTTTGACCCTTTGTGTGCCAGCATGTGGTGCATCAACCCATATATGATATGGTCATGGCCTATGCATACAATACACTCACAATACACCTAGTATGATAAGCCTGCTGAGGTTAGCAAATGTGAAAAAAACCTTTGTGCAGACTGTCAGCAAGTAATGTCGGTATTGCACCCTGCAACTACATATTGCTTGCTGAAGTGTAAAGAAGTACTTAGTTTGGATTAAGAACCCCGCACCTGCCAAGTGTGTATCTGTGTGTGTGTGTGTGTGTGTGTGTGTGTGTGTGTGTGTGTGTGTGTGTGTGTGTGTGTGCACCTCCCTGGGGAGAGAGCAACCTTTCTGGAGACTACTCACACCCCTTAAAAGTGGCATACTCATCTTTGTCAAGTCTGATGATGTCACCATCCTACAAATATACCTGTGGAAAATTGAAATCCCAATAATGTGTATAGGGCGTCGTGTAAATGCATACTGCTGTAGTATCATAATGTAGTTAGGTAGGGGGTTTAATCCTGCACTTGCCAACCATGTGAGTGTGTATGTCTCCCTGGGGAAGAGCAACCTTTTTGGAGAATACTCACACCCCTTAAAAGTGGTATACTCATCTTTGTCAATTCTGATGATGTCACCATCCTACAAATATACCTGTGGAAAGGTGAAATCCCAGTAATGTGTATAGCGCATGGTGTAAATGCGTACTGCTGTAATATCATAATGTAGTTAGGTAGGGATTTGAACCTTGTACTTGTCACTTGTGTGTGTTTCCCTGGGGAAAAGCAACCTTTTTGGAAAATACTCACACCCCTTAAAAGTGGTATACTCATCTTTGTCAAGTCTGATGATGTCACCATCCTACAAATATACCTGTGGAAAAAAGAAATCCCAATAATGTGTATAGCGCGTCGTGTAAATGCATACTGCTGTAGTATCATAATGTCGTTAGGTAGGAGTTCGAATCATGCTCTTGTCAATTGTGTGAGGGTGTGTGTCTCTGAGGGGAAAAGCAACCTTTTTGGAGAATAATCACACCCCTTAAAAGTGGTATACTCATCTTTGTCAACTCTGATGATGTCAACATCCTGCAAATATACCTGTGGAAAGATGAAGTGCCAGTAATGTATATAACGTATCGTGTAAATGTGTACTGCTGTAGCATCATAACGTAGTTAGGTAGGGGTTTGAATACTGCACTTGCCAATTGTGTGTCTCACTGGGGAAGAACAATCTCTTTTTGGAGAATGCTCACACCCCTTAAAAATGATATACTCATCTTTGTCCAGTCTGATGATATCACCATCCTACAAATATACCTGTGGAAAGATGCAATCCCAGTAATGTGTGTAGTGTGTCGTGTAAATGCATATTGCTGTAATATCATAATGTAGCTAGGTAGGGGTTTGAATCCTGCAGTTGCCAGCTGCATGTGTCTCCCTGGGGAGGAGCAACCTTTTTGGAGAATACCCACACCCCTTAAAAGTATACTCATCTTTGACAAGTCTGATGATGTCACCATCCTACAAATATACCTGTGGAAAAGTAAAATATCAGTAATGTGTATAGCACGTCATGTAAATGCATACTGCTATAATATCATAATGTACTTAGGAAGGAGCTTGAATCTCACACTTGCTGACTGTGTGTGAGCATGTGTAACACCATTGGTCAATGTAGAGTGGGTTTTGATTTTTCCACTGTACGGCATATCACAATGACAACTGTATGTGCATTACACATGTAAGGTAGCTGTGGGGCAAAGCCATATACATACATGTGACCTCAATTATTTCATAGGTGGGTACTCTGCTTTCTTTATGAACACATCTGTTATCTTTGCCAGATTGTGCTGGCATTTTCCAGACCTTATGTCACTTCTGTATGCTTGTGACAAGCTTAGCCACTGCAGTGATCCCTGGGCTACATCTTCTGATCCACATCCACTCATCATGGTTTCTATTGAAGAGTGTGAGTGAGGGTTTATGCTTGAGGTATATTTGAATCCTGTTCCGAAGCAAGCAAAGTCTGGCAAAGATGACTAACCATTATAGGTGTGCAACAACTTCTGTGGATCTGCATGCAAACCCTTTACTGCTTACATGCTCCACAGAGGGATTTCCAAAACCCTTTGGTAATGTGATTATCAAAGGAGAGATGACTAAACACATGGCTCTATGTATACATTAGTACCTGTTCCATATTTTGGGGGCTACTACCTATGTTGTACTCTGGGGATACTTTGTTTTCTAAAAGTGGATAACTATGATTTCTTTGGCTTATAGCTTTACAGCATGAGTTCGACAGCAGATATCTGTCTCTATGATACCCTTTTGGAGGATGTGTGTGTCATCTGGAGAATAAAGTATAGCCCACAGCATGCATTTTCATCAAACGTGGGCAGACATATCCCTTCTGTGTTTGCTTGTACCTAAGAAAGCTATATGCCAAACAGGAGTGGTCCCAGGACTAATTGCAGGTGAATACCACTTGTTACTGGCATAGAATTGTACATGGAGGCTGCAAATGTTACTGTGTGTCCTACATCTGTGCGTCAGTTGTCAATCCATCATCTAACAATCGTTTATGGTCAGTCTGTTGAGGTTATGTATAATACCAGAATGTGGGATGGGTATGAATTGCTGGTGAGCTATAGCTTGGCTGTGTGGACCTCCCCTCCCTCACCTATAGCCTTGTTAACTGGCTTGAAGTCTACTAGGTGTAGGAGCCATGATCTGGCCTTTAGAGATCCTAAGTGGGTATGGTGCAGTGTTTGCAGGTTCATAATGTCTCTGTTAGTGAGTTCTATATAACTGTGCTGTATAGCCTTCCCAATAACATTTGTCTGGCTTATAGGGTGAGAATTTCCAGGATCTGTTGTAGTTCTACCCTTAATCAATTTATGTAACATTTGCACTGGGTGTGACGAGGGTGGACAGGTTTAGGAATAAGTATATTAGAGGGTCAGCCCAGGTTTGAAGGTTGGTAGACCAAGCCAGATACACAGGATTAAGTTGGTTTGTACATGTGCTGAGAAGGGTTGCAGAGTATATTGTGAAATAGATGCTAAGGATGAAGCCGCCAGGTAACAGGAAAAGAAGAATGCCTAAGATGAGGTTTATGGCTGTGGTAAGAGAGGACATGAAGGTGGATGGTGTGACGGCGCAAGATGCAGAGGGCAGGAAGAAATGGAAACATGATTTACTGTGGTGACCCTCTAATGGGAGCATCCAAAAGGAGAAGAAGAAGATGTTGTAGCTCAACCTTTGTGGATTGTGAACACCATTACCGTGCATCATTCCACAAGTACGTAACCTGTATACTGACTGCATCTGGACAGAGTGTTTAGGTGAGTGGTGACTTCATATGTCAGCTTGTGTATGACACAGCCAAGGACACTGTCCAGTACCATTGCCACTGTGTTTTGGACTTTGGTAAAGAGATGTTTTAACTAGAGTGTATGTGAATCATCAGGTTTTGCATTCTTCAGGTCTGGAAATGTGGCCCTTGTGTAATGACAGGTGGTGAAATCCACATTCAAACTGTCTGACAAGAAATTGGTAATGTCAGTCAGATAAGTGTACTTTGTGACCATTTACATTAACTGTGACCCGATCTGAGATTTCCCGTGTAGATTATACACAGCACTAAAGAAAGCTTTAGTGTTGTCTTTGGAATCCTTGCCATTTTGTATTTTGAAGCTTGCCTTGTATGTTTATTGAGGGATTGTATTTTCCCAATGATACTAACCAGAGAGGTTATCCCTTCTTGGTATGTAACTCTTTTTTGGTACAACTTCACACCTTCTATTATATATTTAGTTTATGGCAGGGGTCTATGAAACTAATGCACTTTTACTGTACAAGTGAGAATTTCTTGTGTTTTTGATAGCACGGTCCATGCAACCCTGTAGGTGAACAGTGTGCATTACTAAAGGATTATGCAGCTGGGACAGTTTTAACCTTAGTAATGCAAACCAAAGATGGATAGCAACAACAGCATCATCCACAGCACAATGTCAACCCGTGTCATGCACACACATGCGTACTCAAGTTCCAAAATATGTGTAGTACAATGCATACTGGCCACCAATAGAAACTATGGAGTTTTAACACTGGCCAATACAGGGCATGTCACCATGCCCATGTGTCCAATATGCATGTACATGCAGACAGTGCACCTTAACCATGTTCACAAATGGACACCTGCAAAACTGTGTAGCACACACCCCACACTCACTGTCCACTGTATAATGCATGCTGACACAACTACACACATCAGCCAAGTGGCACATTGGCAAACAAAACACAATTAGAATAAACGCTGGTGAAAACAATACAACATTGCTAATTACAACTTTAATGCATCATGCCTGCTCAGCTACACCTTCAAGGAAATCATTACCCTTTACTGCTGACAACATGCTACACATCCAACCATTGCTATACTTTACTAAAGTCACCCTGTGCAACAGCACCATGTTAGCCTGTTCCTGCATCAATGTTACAGATGTCAGGAGGTGGCACAGGTTTAATCATATGCACAGGGTGTGTTGTTGGTTTGCCAGAGGCCTACACTGAGCCATACAATTGACATGTGTGTGTGAGTGTGTGTGTGAGGGCCATGAGTACTGTTATGGGCCAATGTTGATGTCATGTGTGTGGGTATGTGTTTGCCCTAGGTTTCTGGTTTATGTGTGTGTGTCTGCATGCACGCAGTTCCAACATGTGACTGCCATATACGGGGATTTGTGAGACATATACAGAATATACCTGGCAGGCTTTACAGATCATCATCTCTGGCCACAGATATGGAACCTGTGCCTGGCAGGGGTGCTACTGACAGTATCAGGTACTAATCCAGATTGGGTACTATCCAAAGAGGTTGACATATGTCCACTGGATCCAGGTCCCTGCTGGGACTGGCCAGAGCCACGTGCATGTGGTCTGCTAGGATGGTCTATGGACAGACACCCAACATTGCTGGGGCTGGTACTGGCACTATGGGAGTGGCTGTGACTTGCTGGATGTCCATGGTGACCTCCAGCTGCTGATGTTGCTGGCATACATCCACGTTGACTTCTCAACCATCCTGCACTGTCCTGATACATGGACATGACATTGTGGTGGACATCCGATGTCTCACCCCAACGTCTATCAATGACCTCAGTGTAGTTATGTATGGCACCTGCTAGGTCACAGATACTGTCATTTACAGAGGTGTAATGAGCTCTCTGTGCCTTTAGCCCCTATCTGGTGTACAGCTCCATTTGTGTCTGTGCCTCCATGACAGCCTGGAACATGCATGTGGTAGAAAGGCTGCCAGGGGCATGATGACCAACAGTGCTCTGATGAGAACCCCTGGGCATCTGCCTATGTGGTACCATTCCAGACATCTGGCTATGGTTGCTGTGTCCTGATACATGTGCCATAGATATCACACTGTCCTGGCCAGTGCCAACCATACACCTTCCCTCAGCTAAGGGCAATGGTGATGATGGATGTACATGCAGTATGACTGTGTTCATGGATAGGATGGAGACTTGTGTACTGTCAATTGGTGGCCCAACAACATACCCTGACAAACCTGCCTGTGCCTCAACACACCTATCATCATCATCACTGTCTGTCTCAGTGACATCAGGTTCCCTGCTGTACTGAACCAGCCCCACCTCGGCACCTGTGAGAGGAAAACAGGAAACACACTTTAAGACCTGAACATGACTTCAGACCACATGCACACATGTGCAAATGCACACATGCGCACATGCACACACACAAAACTACACTCCTCCCTAAAGCAGACACACACAACACCAGCAATCACATAACATACACAATAGCAGGTGATGATGGGGTACAGTATCACAAGCAAAACAGTCATATCACACATGTCAGCATGCAGGACATGTGTTGCTCAACAGCATGCAGTGAAAGTGTAGTCAGTCCTTGTTACTAACAGCATACATGGATTTGATGCATGTGTTTTGTTATTAGGTAATGGCCGTCCCCCGGAACACAATGCATACATGGACACAACATTGCTGTGCAGGTATTCATAACCCTGTAATGTACTGTGCACCGTAACTCACAGGTGTACATACCATTGCTGGATGCGTATCTGTGGGTCAGATAGGTATCCAATGCTGATTACAGCCTCTGTGTTTTTAGCAAATAATTTTGGACACATTTTTAGCACATGCATGATAAGTATTCACACAACATCATCAGTGGTGCATGGATAATTGATGGAATACCATTCAGCCACATACCCAATGTACGGTACTTATGGTGAGTGTAGATCATATTGTGGACATGCCAGTCTCATCCATGACATGGCATGCTAAAGCACAACTGCATATTTAAACACTACACATACCCAATATGTGTCATATGACTTAGCCACTCAATAGCATCACAAGACATATGTGTGTCAGTTGTGCAAATGGTGATTGGTATGCATACTGTTTAGAGGTACATATGTGTGCACACATGCATCATTATGGTGTGTAGCAATGACAGCATCATTATGGTGTGTAGCAATGACAGCTATGTGTAGTACTGTGGTTACAATAACTGGATGAGGTATAGTACCATAGGCCATCATCATGAAGCATCAGGTGGTCACTCAAGGCTACAAATGTTTCACAAACCAACACTAATCATGCTGTGCCGGAATTTTACTACCTTGGCTACATTCACTATTTCACAACCAGTTGTTACATGAGTTTGTAAGGAGGCCAATAAGGAGCATTCCTTGACATGAATGTGTAGTGTGTTGCAGAGTGTTTAAATGCCCCAGGATAGGCCTCTACCCCTCAGGTATATTATGTGTAATGTGTGGATGAGATTTTGGATACTGGAGTGTGTCTTGACAGAGGGTTTGGGAATCCTTTATGTGTAGCATGTTAGAATGCTCTGTGTATGACATATATGTGTATGTTATGTGCATGTTGAGTATCAACTGTGCCTATCCAATAGTCACTACAGCCTAGCCACATTTGTTTGAGATGGTCTGGGTATTGCATGTGTTTGAGGCAGCTAATCACATTAGTGAGATGTGCATTCTCTTACATCAAACATGCACAGCATGCATTATAGGTAGGTGTGTTACATGTGTACATGGCCTACACCTTAACTATGGCATGCACTTTTTATTTACAATAATAAATGTAAAACACACTCACCAGCATCTGTCTGCTGCCTTGATGTCACCCCAGAGGGACCTACATAGAGATGAGACACGTGTGGCATTGCTACTGTGTGTTTGCAGTCTTACAGTACAACAACAGTTTACATTCACAGGACTACAGATTATGTTCCAAATGATCAGTATTGCACAACAATAGGCTCCACATCTTTGAATGACACACTCCACATCTCACATATGCATGATCTACCAATTCAGATAACAGTAGTGTACAGATATGCCATGTTACCTGCATGCTCCATGTGTGCTTGCTGGGTGGCTCCAACCTCCATCATGGTGTATGTCTGCTGCTGTTGTTGTTGGGCAGGTGCCACCAGGCTCATGAGCAGCTCCTCCACTCTGGAGAGGGGGGGATGGATATTAACACCACCTCCTGTTGCAAGCTGTTGTCTACGCACATCAGCGGCATGCTGACAGACATGTTTGAGAAGACCACTGCAGTGGTGGTGTACCTGCTCATATGTCCGGTTATGCAGGCCTACCTCATTGACCCTGTGGACAACATCTTGCCACATTGCAGTACTCTCCTGCTGGTCCTGGCTGGTTCGTGAGAACATGAGACGGTAGTGCTGAATCATTCTGCTAGTAATGATATCATCTTCAGCGATGGGCCATGATCCTTGGAAGACATAAATACAAAAATATGTCTGAGCAAGTCATATGGCACATTTAACATTATACAGTACAGATATCACTGAACTGCCATATATAGCAACCTATAAGCTAACCAAGAGTGAAACACTAACTGCCACTTATCACTGCTCACCCCACAACTGCTTGAAAGTGCCTTGCTCACTCTCAATCTAATGAACCATGCTCTGCACAGCAACAAAATAAAATCACTATATAAGACTATACAAGAGTACCTGGCACACTGTATGCCACATGATGCACCACCTAGTCACAGCAGATATACATCAAGCTGATGTGTAAAGAAATATATCATCCATCACAATCAGTGTAAGGTCCAGTAAATGTATTGCTATTATACCACACAACTTGTTAATGCCAAATCCCTGGCCAAAATATGTGCACAATTGGGAATATAGGTCACATACTGCTGTAGTACACTATGAATGTTGCTAGATACACAGTTATATGTTTTACCACACATATGTCAAAGGACATGTTACAGACATACCCACACACACATCAGACATAATTACAGGACACAAAGGTATGACACCCCAGATAAGCTTTCAGTGTGTACTATACAGTACTGTGTGTCAGTACTTACACAACCTTAATCTTGAGAAATGTAATCTGTGATGAATACAGGGACCACACAAAACAGTTGATGCAAGCAATGTGGACATACACCATACTTTGCTGTACAGGCCCAGAGCTTCAAGTAGTACTACAGTACACACAGGATTTGCTTTCAACATCAGTACCAATCAATAATCATAGATGTAGTGCTTTAGCCTCCAATGACACACCCTAGTTAAAACCAAGGGACTTAATCACACTGTATGCAATGACACATGTTCTGCCTAGCAACAGAATACACCGCTTTTGCTAGGATCAAAGCAAGGACCCATAATACCATAACATAAACAGTTTCCCACTAAGCTATCCCACAGATACATATCTTTGACATATTCACAAACATAAAAACCATCACAGTCAGTCAACAGTACAGAGAAACTATTGCAACAAGTAGATGTAGGTGTGTATAAGTATATATATATATATATATATATATATATATATATATATATATATATAGATATATATATATATATATATATATATATATATATATATATATATATATATATATATAGATATATATATATATACACATCCATTCATCTACATATACATATATATATGTAGGCACATATACATTTCACCTTTCATAGTGAGAATATCAATTATACAAAGGATGTAAGGTGTACATTAATGTAATAAAATTGCACAGTTTTGGGATAAATGCATTAAAGGTGTTCACAGCCCAGGTAGCTTTAGCAGGCCTTACTGGCTTCAACATTGCAAACTGAACAAACCACCCACAGTGGTTAACCACCACATGTCATATACCAGCACTGTATGCTGTCTTGTTTGTCACACACTAAAACCTACATACAAATATGCGCATACTAACCTTCACTAACATATATATATATATATATATATATATATATATATATATATATATATATATATATATATATATATCCCCTTCACAAACAGTTGCAATATGTCCCCTGCTCTATGCACATATACAGATGTGAATATATATGACACATATATATTTCTCCTATGTGTGTGGCATACACACACAAGGTCCACACTGTTGTAAGTTCCTGGACCTCACAACTGAACTGTTGCACCTTGCTGCAACACAAACAGGTGTCACATATGAACATACACTAACATTGGGGGTATATATGGCAACAGATTCCAGATAAGCATATTAGACTGCTACAGCAGTTGCCAATTCTAAGCTACATTTTAATATGACTATCATGCATGTGTTATTACACTTTAATATGACTATCATGCATGTGTTGTTCTGTCACACCCATGTTTATATAATGTCATCGCTAATCCCCCCAACAGCCATTGGCCACACTACCGTACAGAACACAGATAACATGGATCAGATCTTTGACATTTAATGCTGAGCTACACATTTCACAGGTATGTCCTACTGCCCACAGGTACACACAGTTTTGTCCATAGCAGTAGTTAAGCAGAACATCTGTGCATAAAGAAGTACTACTGCCACATATGAATGGTTCACATTATGTAGACTATTCTTCAATAACATCTACTACATTCCAGTAAATACGTATGTGTCACATACCTTTCCTTTGTATGATTTGGTAATATTTATTTTTTCCTTTTCTCTCTCTATCTCTCTCGCTCTGTCTCTCTCTCTGTCAGTCTCTGCAATAGAGTGATTGAGTTTGTTGGCAGAGATTGCAGCCTGCTTTTGTAGGAATTTGCACATGAGCATGTGATGGCCTCTGCACCAATTAGTGTCCACCATTTGCTAATTGCATGCAGCCTGCTGTGTAGTAATTGCAGTAATCACTGTCATAGCAACCCAGTATTATAAATTGCTGACTCATGTAGGCGTGGCCCTTTAAGCTTTCTAAGATGGAGATCATCCTAGTTTGGTGTGGACATCATTGTTTAAGACAGGAGGTTAGTATAGTTCTTATATCAGAAGCCAGGGGTGTAGCCAGAGATTTACATTTAGTACTCAGACCTAATGTTGCTGCTTCCAATACTCACTTGTCAGTGTAGAAATGTACTCAGCCCTCAAAATGCTACCCCAAAAATACATGGAAAGATGTACTTTCTTTTCAATTGTTACAATTAACTGCCATACAAAGCTAGTTATAGAGATGTAATCCTTTAGCACAAGAATTGTTTGTGAACTGCTATACTGTGAATATTAATTTACTCAGTTCAAAACAGTTTGTGCTTTTTTAGTGTTGACATTAGCACAAGCTGCTCAGACAAACTGGACACATTTCAGTACTGTGAGTATGCTTACCTACATCCTTGGTAGACCCTGCACACACAGGTATATTCTACATTTGGGTAGGGGTGCAGAAGTACAGAGAGTATGCATACTATTGTGTGGATTTTATATTGCTGGACTTGCAAGGTTGCTGTGTACATGTTAGTTTATCAAGGCAAGTAGTCTATCTGCGTAACTCCCAACTGTGGACCTATCCACATGGTAGCCAGAGAATAGCCTGTTATTTTTTGTCTGTTCACCACACAGGTCTTTCCAGCAATAGAGCAATGGCATTCTTACAGTTGGTTGCTACCAGTACACGGCTACATCCATTTGTATTTCAGTGTTGTATTCCTACATAAGACTATGCTCCCGAAACTCCTTCCAAAGCTATTTGCACAGTGTGTAACAGCAGAAAGGCTGATATGCCTCTGTGTTTCTGTCTCTGCCAGACCTCTCAACCAGTCAGGTACATATTTGAACAGACACAGGGAAAAGTCAAGAAAAAGTCAGGGACAATCAGGGACACCGTTAAAATATTAGTGCCATTAAATTGAGACATTGAGAGAATCAGAGCATGTGAATTAATACACCTTTTCTGAAGTAAAAGAAGTGTCTAACTCTTAATTATTGTCATTATTCATTAAGAGTAATTCACCACCTTTCTGGCCAAAGTCAGTAGTTTTAGGAGGGATTCAGAGGGACAGAGCTAAAATTTGGGTCAAAATCAGGGACATCCCTGAAAATTAGGGACAGTTGGGAGGTATGGCCTCTGCCCTAAACAGATATGCCAGTGTTTGTCCTGCTGTGATACTGTGTGGGGATGTAAAGTGGTGGTGTAACATTATTTCCTGCTAATATGGCTGCTTCTCTTATCACAGTCATGTAATGTAATCCCATAACAACTGTTGGTCAACATCCACAGAACAAGTTGTGTGGTATGGTATTCCTATTTTTCCTTTACATTCACTCATTCTAATGCAAGATATAATTATTTAAGCACCACCTTGCTGTATATCTACCGTGGCTTAGTGGTACTTCATGTTGTGTAGTGTGTGCAAGGTCCGGGGTTTGAGACTTACAGAGGTGTTTTATTTTGCTCCTGAGCAGAACAAGGGCCCTCACATACAGAGTGAGTAAGGCACTTTTAAGCAGTTGTAAGTGGGTTTGTGCAGGTTTGCGCATTGCTGCACATTGCTTATCTAATTGCAAACAAGCGCAAACCCACGCAAACCCACTAACTACTGCTTAATAGTGCTTACTCCCGCTCACCCCCATGCTAATTTCTTTGAAAGAAAAGAAAAATGGGGAGATAGGAAAGTGGTGAAAAAGGGGCACAAAGAGGGAAAGACAGTATGGAAAATAGCTCGGGATATGCAGGATGGGTGTAGGGAGGGTCCATAGCTGTCCATTTCTTCAACAGCAACAGCTGTGCATATGCAATAAATTTGGAGGTAGCTATGAACCCTTCGACCCCTGAGAGAGGGGTAAGGACAACAAAGTATGTTGCAATGCCAATTAAATAACATTTCATATGTCCAGTGGACATGTGTGCAAAATGGGCAGCTATGTATGGGGTGTAATTTTTTTTGGGAGCAGATTGCCCTTTTTTTCAGGTGAGAGTGGAATGTGGGGTAGGGGAAGTAGGCATATTTGGGGAGGTAGGTTGGGGAGGTAAACAGACAAGACAAACGATGCATACAGGGGCGGTGTATATGACACATGTGGTGGGTGAATACCTTTGATGGGGAGGGATGTTTGGAAATCACAAGCCCATGAGCCCCCAGATGGAAACAGTGGGACTGAGGTCCCCACCCATGGGCAGTCACCACTGCACCTTCATGGCCCAGAGGGTGACTGTGCTGGGGGCTGTGTAGGAGGGGCAGGGTGACCTGGGAGTTGCACCACTTGGGCCTCAAGCTGGCATAGAGGTTCTGCAACAGAACATTCAATCTCTCTACGCACCACAGATCGGACCGTTCAAAGGGTGATAGGTGCCCCTCCTCCATCCATGCTTGCACGGGGGGCCGAGCCCCATCCTCTGCAGCGCTTCCACCCAAAGGTGGCACAGGGCCAACGGAGGAGGAGGTCCCAGGCTGAGCACCAGATCTGCTGATGCCAGGTGTCATGGCCAGCTGAGGTGGGACAGGTGGGTCCGCTGGGACTGGCCTTCCCATACGAACTATGCTTTGGAGAATTTAATAAAGATATGGGTTAGTAACCATCAACAGCATTCCCAATTAGTTACAACAGCATGCAGAAGTATTCCCATTAACCCAGCACACCAGATTTTCAACAGTTGAAAAGCAAGCATAACACATGCATATATAGAACAATAGTGGATATTACAACAGCATACAGGTTGAATTGATGGCTACAGGCCACCGATATTGTGGTATTTTAACAGGGCACATGCATAGAAATTAATGTAAATATTTATAAACCAATAGGGCATATGTCCTAACAAATGTTTTGAGATGAGACATACCGACTGAGGTGTGGAATTGCATTTTTTATGCACATACAGTAGGGTGGGAAAAGATAGCTCAATTAACAACTTATATATCCTTCTAGTTTTCTCTACATTCCTATTAACTGCAGTTATATTTTATTTATTTATTTTATTTTATTTTACATTTGTTTACCGGGTTAGTCCGACTGGATACATATCCCTTTTCAGCAGAGACCTGGGGAGAAAAGCTCCACATTTAAAGAAAAACAACAACACTACATAGACATCATAAGGAATCTGGCACATGAGTAGCGTGTTATTGTGTTCCCTTACATGTATTATTACACTACCCAATGTCCTTATATTGTGCAATTGGATTTTGCTTGATCATTATATACATGAGCTGTATCTTACATACAAACTGTCCAAGATGCAGATGTTACAGCAACATATTTTGAGAGTTGCTCACACACACTACTGCTAAGATGGTACACTGACAGATCTACTTTCATATAATTATCTAGATATGTTCAGGTGAAAGTATCAGTTATATGTTAACAGCTCCCTACATTTCTGGCAGCACACTAACATTTCTGGGGAACACAATACCAAGCTACTCATGTGCCAGATTAACCTGTACATGCTGGCCATGAACCAACAGTTGAGGGCTGTACATATGCATACAAGCTACTGGCACTCCCTTCATCCAAGTTATATGGGCCTACCCAAGTGTGGGTTGACACTGCTTAATACAACACTACTATTTGTAGAATGCAAATGTACAACAACATATCAAAGAAGATGACACAGATGCACTCCATGAATCATACATTTATTAAAGGATTATTACACCTTTATTTATTGGGTTAAAAGACTTTTTGAAGGCTCTCTCATTTATTTTATATAACAGTACATGCAGAATAATTGCTAACCTGCCTGATGATGCAGCCTTTGCAGCCTATCTTCATGGGCTTGCTGGTTCGTAGCCCAGACACCTGCAGCTGTGAAGTAAATACAGTCATATTGAGACATACCTATCCATAGTATAGACAAGCATAGCAATTCTTAACTACTTAATACAATGGATACTTACTTAGTACTGCGGCATTATGCATTGTACGGGATTCCTGGATCCACTGGTCCAGTTGATCCTCCTACATCACTTCAGGTCAGAATAATGGTGCCTGACCTGCTCACCAGTCCGAGGAACACCAGTGGCACTGGTGAGATCACGAGCAAGACTGTTCCAGGCCTCCATTTTATATTTGGTACCTTGGTATGGGCTCCGCAGGAGTCTTTCCTCATGATTGTGGACAAGGAGCCAAACCATTACTTTGGACTCCTCAATGCCCCAGCTTTGCACTCTAAATTGAGTGCCTTCTCCAACAACGGCCATGCTGACTGCAGAAGGAAGCTACAACCAGTTATAGCAAGTATTCCCACCTGTGGAGCTTAAATATGCCTCATTTCCCGCACTTATTTGTGATTGGCCAGTTTTGGAAAAACTCAGCTGTAGGCACGCCTGCTTAGCTGATGTTGGCAATGTTTAAAATTCCTTTGATAGATCTGTGTCTGTTGAAAGTGCATGTTTATGAAATGCTGTCATGGCTTAGTGGTTAAGTACTGTGACTAGTGCACAGTATCCTGAGTTCGAGACCTGTCATTGCTTTTTATTTTCATACTGGGCAGACCTGACTGGTTAAGGTACAGTAAAGGAGGTGTGGCCGTGTTTAACCGACTTTGCTCAACTTTGCTCGACTATGCTCAACGTTGTTCGACGTTGCTTGACGTTGACCGACATTGCTCAACGTTGCCTGACGTTGCACTGGTTAGTGCGGTGCGCAGCTATGCACAAAGAAATTGCGCTGGTTAATGCAGTGCGCAACTATGCGCAATTGGATTTAAATATGCTCAGTACTGGTAAAATGTGCTTAGCAGTGGTTTATATTGCTTAAAATAGGGTACTCATGCTTCAGAATGTATAACCATTTTACATTTATATATATATATATATATATATATATATATATATATATATATATATATATATATATATATATATAAAATAATTCATTCACTACTACATATAACATTTCAATGCTTTTTACAAAAGTTATACATAAAAAGATGTAAGGAAATATTTTTGTATACAGATTTCCAACAGAAAATGGAACGTGCAGTATTGGGACTCGAACAGGGAATGCTTCCTCTTTGTGCGAAGGCTCTAACCACTATGCTATCGTTATTTTGCTTAATTTGCATATATTTTTCTTGTTATCCTCTTCTGGTGTCTAAGCTGCTAACTGTAGCTAAGCAATGGGCATACCCGCGCAAACACACACAAATATGGGCATCTATATCAGATGAAAAAAAAAATAAAAAAACTCTTTTTATTTTTAATTTTGTCAGTTGTTTAACATACGGGGGAGTGTAGTGTTACATTATGCACATGTGAGCGTACTCGCTCATGTAACTCAAAATTGTGGCGTTTCTTCATTGCAGGGGTGTGGATTTTTGGACTGCTCGGCAGTCCGACACGCTCCCTACACTCATCCATCCTCCATGTAAGCTTTAGAATTGAGGCAGCTTGCCCTCATTAATATGCATGGTGCACTGCCGTCATACTCCTAGACTGGCACTTCCATGTAAGACTAATCTAGTCTTACATGGAAGATTAGTAAATCCAGGGTCAGACTTTTATTTCCTTAAAAAATTTATCCTAACACAAGTCCTTCTGTTTAAGCAAGTTTGAAATTTTTTTAAGAGCAATGATTAAAATCTATTTTGAGTCTTTATTTTAGACTTTATCCAGATTTATTCAGATGAAACGTCCAGAGGTATGCAAACCTCTTCACTGCTGCTGCCAGTGGTTTATCTCACTCATTCACTCTCTCTTTCGCGCACACACACACACACACACACACACACACACACACACACACACACACACACACACACACACATGTACCCCTCTGTTTCAAAAAACACAAATCATTTAAATATGTTCCTATTTTGTGCCTTTGTCCTCTGTTTATTTTAAGCTTATCCAGCTACCTTAATCTAAGAGCATACCTCTCAACTGTACAGATTTTTGTAGAAGTCATATTTTTGGTCTGTTTCTCATATTTTTTTTTGATAAATCATAGGGATGATCTAAATATTAAAGTTGCTAAATAATGACATGCATTTGAGTGTCAGACTTCATATCCTTCAGAAAATGCATGCTAACACAAATCCTGCTATTCTAGCAACTTTCTAAGTTTATAAGACCAATATTTAAACTGTATCCCCATTTCTGAGCA